>NW_003215267.1:0-1064 GCF_000006405.1 Perkinsus marinus ATCC 50983 | reverse complement strand
AGGAACGACCACCCCCCCACGCGACAGTGCTTTACTTGACACAACATCACCAGCTGAGTGGATACGGCAGCATGAAGATTTGCGACATCAAGATGTTATTAAAGTTGCTGTCAGTTTTGAGGATATCGCTAACAGAATGGCACCATAATCCAATTTGAACTGCAGCAAACTCACCCATTTTCATACGCCTCGCCAAGATAAGGAAAGACGCGAAATCAACATCTCCATCATTATCTGCAATAGCCGACTCTAGCCCATCACCAAAGACCTGTCACCATCAGTGTCACCACACATGAACAGTCCAGCCTGACCAAAGACGTAGCCCTACCTCTCTCGAGAAGTCATCCCGGTCCGCTCCTTCTGTGCACTCATGCTCATTCTCAGACATCGGCGAATGATCTACACACAACCTCATCGATCATCGTTGCGAAGGTCAAAATTGAAGACAGCCTCGCCGCCCAAACTACGCTATGATATCTTTCAGTGCAAGCCTGAGCTCAGCGAGGCTAACACGACCAGTGTGCTCATGATCGCGGTCCTCGAAAGCCTCTCGGTACTTTACTATCTCAGCCTCCGAGAACGGCAGCAGGGGACGGACCTGAGCACAAGATCATAACTGTATCAAACCGCGTGGTTGAGTCGTACCTCACTGAGGCGATGTTGTTCTCTCGTCAATCGCCACACCTCCGCCTTGAACAGATCGTAACGAACAACTCTGGCGCTGTTGGTATCGGCGCACAGCTTCTCAAGGATAGCCACAAAGCGAGCTCTCGATAACGCTGGCCCACCAGGTGGGAAGCCAAGCTTCGTGAACGCCTATAGTGAGAGACAAATTGCCTCTAGGAAAACATGGCAACTCCTATACCACCTCTTCGACACTTCGAGCGAGAATGGTCAGTTCTACAGTCCCGGAGTGCTCAGCCCTGAGGCTAGATCTCTCATGTCTTCTCTGCTCTACCATGTGTGACTCCTTCATGAAGGCATCGTCAATCGCCGAGCCGACCTCAGACGGAACTGGTGCCCGCGCTGTCTACAACAAACTCGTTGTGATACTATCCAGAGGG
>NW_003214024.1:0-1894 GCF_000006405.1 Perkinsus marinus ATCC 50983 | reverse complement strand
AGAACTTACTAACCCAGTAATGCTGAGTGCCGCTAAGTGAGTGCCACTCTTTACCAACGCTTACCCGGTCGTTCGAAACATCTCATCGTGCACTTTTGAGAGGGATCCTCTCTGAAAACTTACATCCTGTAAGTTACAGGTTTACACCGTGTAAACCTGTAACTTACAGGACGACGTGTAACTTACACGTCGTTATAAGATATTTCAGCCAAAAGTCGAGTGCCAGTGCTTTCAGCTGTAGCAACTACCCAACTTGATAGATTCGCTACCTATTAGCCAGTAGTTGAGCCCACCGAGAGGCAGCCGCGATACAATCATCGCGGTCGGAAACAATTAGGGTAAGCAAATGGTCATGACATATGAAATTTGATTCACGAGCAGACGCAAACACTAAATATACCATGTTTAACATGGCAGTGCCAGGGCATGCGCCATGACCAACATAGAAGAATCACGAATTCTATGACACTACTCAATGGGTAGGACCCATCTTCGATACAGCACGCATGTCAACCCATACAGGCGATCAGTGTCGCCTAGTTGTGATAATAAGAGATGCTATGTCCCGTAGCTTGTGTAGGATAGAGTGGTGCGAATAGTGGTCTAGAGCGCGCTCGCCTATGGCACTAGTTACCCTTAGCTGCGTTTTGGATCTGGATCATATCTCATACTGTTGTTAATTTTTGATCAATTCTAACTGTGGTTGTAAAGATCAATCGCACCCGGCCTGATCAAGCCTTTAATTACACCTGATGATGAACTGTCGTGATATAACTCAACCTCTCGAACACTCCGAAACTCGTTCACAGACCTGGAATCTCTAGTGAGCCTAATATCGCCGTCCCGATTGGATTGGACTGCGCTGAAGAGAATAAGCTCTCTCTCGTTTCCCTGGAAAGCATCCGCTGTATTGATACTGACTCGCCCGACGTTTTCATGAGGCAGGCGATAATCAGACTATAACATTTCCTCAACTCATTATAGTGACTCTCCTCTTTCTGCGCCTTATGTCCGCTGTACGGCACAACTATTCCAATGTCGCCCGGCTCCACCCCTGCCTTGGCGGCCACCACCATCGCATCGATCACCGCCTTGGCCTTGGCCTCGGTTGGGGACGCTCGTCCCTATTCTCGTCTCCCCACCACTAAACGCGTCAGTATTCACCAGACGCGTCTGGATGCCGGACGCAGCAAGTATAATCCTGGGATTTTCGCCCGCTCTCCAGCGTCACTCTGAACTGGTGGTTGCTCCGTATTACATCGCCAAATATTTCAACATCTACACCTTTTCCCGTGCAAGTTTGACTAGTGAGCAGGCAAGAATGACAATGTCACTATCAAGAGTGACAATGAGAATCCAAGTATGTCACAATTCAATTCTGTTACAATCAAGTTTGACTTTGAGAATTCAAGTATGTCATAATCGAGATATGTTACAGTCAAGATTGACAATGAAAATCCAAGTTTGTCACTTTTCTATTTTGTAGCAACCAAGATTGACAATGAGAATTCATGTTTAACACCGGTAAAATATATTACAATCAAGAATGACAATGTTCCACACGAGTTTGACAATACGCACACAAGTTTGACAATACACGTCCAAGTTTGACACTTCGACTCGATATGTTGACATACGGTTTAAACTGATTGCCCACTTGAAAAATCACACGCATTACATAGTAATGAGGCTCCCGAGTCATCGAGAGCTCTATGTAAGCTTGAGGTGACATCGAAAGAATTCAAAAAGCGACCCCTTGACTCCCTTTGTTCCAAAGTATCCGATAGCCTATACGGCTCCTATCTTGTCAGTGGTTAGCTTTTGCATAGCATCATCACACATTCCTCGCAGCATATCTTCCCGGTACGGGTATAAGAACATGTGTTGCTCTTCA
>NW_003206753.1:0-1043 GCF_000006405.1 Perkinsus marinus ATCC 50983 | reverse complement strand
CCGCCGTTGCATATGCTGATTGTAGATGCTGCTCGCTCCTGTCTTCTGCTACTCATCACAGACCTGGTCGTGTTGAGCAGTTGTTGGCAGATGTTAGTGGTGTTTCCTACTCTCAGTCGTCAGCATCACTGGCTGAGTGGAAATAATCCTTGGATGCTAATTGGTTCGCTATCTGTGAATTGGTTGCTTCCTTGCGATACTCACTACTCGGTCAGTGAGGAAGTGCGTTTGCTGGTCAACGAGCTTTCTAACTGTCATTACCCTGCGCTTTTCGATTCGTCGAGTGGCCAGGATGTGGCTTTGAGATTGTTCGCACTTAGTAATCGCGATGCTGGCTTCCAACGGTTGCCTCCGGCCCGTCTTGAAACACGGACCAAGGAGTCTAACGTATGTGCGAGTGTGTGAGTGGCAAACTTATACGCGTAATGAAAGTGAGGCCGTATGGCCATGTTGGGGTCACCAACAACCGACCTTGATCTTCGGTGAAAGGTTTGAGTATGAGCATATCCGTTAGGACCCGAAAGATGGTGAACTATGCCTGAGCAGGGTGAAGCCAGGGGAAACTCTGGTGGAGGCTCGTAGCGATACTGACGTGCAAATCGTTCGTCAGACTTGGGTATAGGGGCGAAAGACTAATCGAACCATCTAGTAGCTGGTTCCCTCCGAAGTTTCCCTCAGGATAGCTAGAGTCTTTATCAGTTTTGTCAGGTAAAGCGAATGATTAGAGGTTCCGGGGAAGTAACTTCCTCGACCTATTCTCAAACTTTAAATGGGCAAGATCCAGTAGTTACTTAATTGAACTATTGGGGTCAATGAGACGACTCTAAGTGGGCCATTTTTGGTAAGCAGAACTGGCGATGAGGGATGAACCTAACGCTCGGTTAAGGTGCTAAACTGCTCGCTCATCAGATACCACAAAGGGTGTTGGTCGATCTTAACAGCAGGACGGTGGTCATGGAAGTCGAAATCCGCTAAGGAGTGTGTAACAACTCACCTGCCGAATCGACTAGCCCCGAAAATGGATAGCGCTGAAGCGAGTGACC
>NW_003207997.1:0-4926 GCF_000006405.1 Perkinsus marinus ATCC 50983 | reverse complement strand
TTACTCAATAGGATACCCTCGTGGTGGGGTGCACATCAGATGCCATCTGAGTCAGATGATCTGACAGATGGTGGTACTACCACCATGGTAGACGCACTATACCGAATGGACACTCTCTACTGGTTACCCTCAGAACTTTTTTTTGTCAGTTGGTGATATACAATTAATACCCGTCGCACCCGTGTGCTAAGTACACTGTACTTCAATATTACTGAAGTACAACGCGGTCCATTATCTCGAATCGAAAGAGGAGGCATCCCTCGGATCATGGCTGCCCCTCCAAAAAAAACTCCTCGGGATCCACCGAAAAACTCCTAGTAAAACTTCCACGAGCGGTTGCTTTCGCCACGTGTTAACTTTGAAGTTTTCACGGGTTTTGATGTACCATATGTCAACCTCGAAGCATCATCAAGCTGAGCTCAAGTCTCCGAATCCGGAATTCTGATAGCTCATTCTCCCACTGCAGGCATGTCAGCTTCTAGAGACGATCTAGACTAGCTGTTTACACCCTATATTACTCGGAGTTCAAGACTGATTCCCATGCAACGAAAAATAACTGACTGCCTTTTCCGGTCTTAACGCTGCTGAGCAGCGGCTGCTCAGCACGTATTTCCCTGCTGCGCAGTGACCCCTCGGAGGGGTCTCCTCCGCTGGACACAAAAATCTGTGACGCTTCCTATACAAGTTGTATAATACAACCGCTGTGTGGACTGAGTCTACAAACCTCAACTGGACCCTCACATTGTGGAATCAAATTCATCGAAACACAAATGACGATAGATCTACGCAATAATATTTCATACAAATCGCATCATTATTCCAGAAGGGTACGCTTTGATGGAAAAAGGACACAAGGTCCTCGCTTGAGCAGAAAATCATCCAGGAACCTATAATGTTCCGGTGCTTTGTATTCGTCACATAACTAGAAATACATTCTTCAATCAGTTTCCTATGTGAATGTCACCACATTAGGAACATTCCCCCATCACTATCAAACTTCGGGGAGCATTATTTCTCATAGCTGGATGTGTTTCTGCGCTCGAGGCGCCAATTTTCATCCTTTCATAGTTCTGTTAGTCCAAAGCTCTGCCCATAATAACCTCTCAAAGGATCCGTTTCCTTTCCTCAGCTCTTCCCACAACAGTTTCTCTTGGCCTTCGGTTCCAAACAATACGAAACACTGTGACACTAAGATCAGGAACGTGGACAGGCAAAACGGGAACGAAACCAGTCAGCTAGTAAACTCTCACATAAGAGATAATAATGCTTGGTAGGGATTTTCTCTGTTACTTGAGGATCGAAAGTTTAGGTGTCTCACTTGATCGAGTCTGGCAGCTTGAGTTACTCAGGTTTTACTGAAATGGCCTGGCGAGTTGTTTGCTGTAAGCCTTCGTCGTCCAGATTCCGAGTAGAAGATAAAGCTAACTTGATCAACTATCGCAACTGAAGATGATCAACATGTATTCTCAGATCCTTATTCTTTATGTATATGACACTCCCATTCGGTGCGTTTTGCGGCACATTGCGTTTGGTTATCGTTGGATTTCTCTTGTTGGGTTCAGCTTGTAGTCGCATCGATCCGTCCCTGCCCTGTATCTCATTAATTATCTGGAAACTCCTGATCCGATCAATGAACCTATTCATACGCGGTGATTCCCACCGAGGTCCCTTAAGCTGTTCAGGAGACCCAGTTTCGTAATATAATATGACTCATATTATGGCCATATTATTGTTAACAACAATTTGTTATTAAACCCGAATAATCCATAATTTGACCTGGCATGATTCGCTCAACCGTTGAGCACCTAAGAAACAGGGTTCAAGTCTGCGCAAGTTGCACTTGTTTCCCACATGTTTCTCGATCACTGACCGTTAGTTGCTGACCAATCAAGTGAACAATGCGGGCCGCATTATGCGGCATTACTAATGCCCCTGATTTGTTGTCAAAAGTTATCACGGGATGGTATATATTGGGCATCAGACGCCCGGTATCTGCTACGATTGTGAACGGCGATGAAACGTGCACTAAACCCTGTCACGCAGGATCTACACATCCAAACTCACAGCTTTGAAACCTCAGGTTTCTACTGCATAAGCTAGAATTAGTGGCTTTATATCCTTCTTAGCACCCTAGGACTTCGAGCATTCTGGGCCACTCGTTTTATAACACAACTTATACAAGACGGGAAAAATACATGCACCACCGGTATTTACATACGAGGACTTAGTGCTATATGAGGACTTCCTATTATATGAGGACTTCTTGTCATATGAGGACTTCTTATTATGTGAGGACTTCCTATTATATGAGGACTTCTTCTAGAGCAAAGTAGGGGTTATGAACACTTCCTTTTTGATCCTGAACGATTGAGTAGCTGGCGGGTGATAGCGGTTATGCGAAGTACGATGGACGACAAGTTAACATGGAGGAGGGTATTACCTTAGTCTCGATCGACCTGACTCAGGTCATCTGAGCGGCCTTGAGTCGTATGCCCTTCCCAAGTCCTGCGGAGCGCGTAAGCTGTGATGTAATCCAGGCTGCAAATTTCTGACTCTCAAGCTAGCGTTGGCCTTCCAGTGCTGCTCGGCTGATACCCATCTTTGGTTGAAGCCACCATGGCGCGATATATCAAAAGGTCGAAGCTCTTGCTCTGTTAGGGCCCACTTGGGTAGCTTTCGCAGGCCAAAAGGCATAGGCCGTCCCGTAGAGAGATGTTCTACCAGTAGCATGAGAAATCTGAATAGGACGGCCTCGCCTTGGGTGACCCCGGACTCTTTCATTTCTCCTCCAACAGACTCGAACACTTGAGAATCGAATGCAGCCAATGATCGGCCGAAAAACATCATGTGCGGGAGTGGGCGGCTGGTGGGACCTTGATGGACAGGCCATCGGAGCGGACAACGGACCGCATGGCGTCGCATTCTTGGCAGAGCCTCTTCAAGATGCTCCCGACAACAACAGACAAGGAAGGCACTGTTCTGTGGGCTGGCGTCTACGACTTTGATGTCAGTCATGATAATACAGCATAGTACCGGGATCTTCCCTTCTCGCATCCAAGCCATCACCGCTCCAGCTTTTGGCACCATCCACCCGCCATTCTCGGGCAAGCCGGCAAATAGCCCACTGAGTAAAACTACACGGCCATCCACCCGACGATGTAAATCCTTAAAAAGGAGCCCGCTCACCACGGGATTCTCGAACTGATGGAATATACGGGTGTCGACTGGACACATGAGGCCTTCCTCGTACAAATCGGAGTAGTACTGCTTCAATCCGGCACTAACGTAACTTTTCCAGTACGACCGATCAAGGAGGTAGTCGTAATTGAATCCATCGATCTCTATCTGGTTGGCACCGTTACGCTTATTTTGACTAGCAGTAGCTCTATGTGTTCGAGGCAAGAGCTCATAAAACTTTGCTTTCTTCGGCTTCATCGTTCGCATTGGGTCGTGAGAATGGTGAGAAGGAATACCATCATAACCGCGCATACAGTGAGCCAGATCTTCCACTTGAAACGAACTGGTGGTCGCCTTGCTTGCATTATCGTTCAAATGAGCGGTACACTCGAAAACTTGATGACACCGACGAACCTAAACAAGATAGGACGATCATAAGCAGCATTTCGTAGACAGCACGGCACAGTGCTAGGTCAAGTACTATGAACTAAAAAGAGGAGTCGCAGCTCTTTCATTTCATTACATTCAGAGTAGCTTTCGTCTCCTCCTTGGGAGGTGGTGTGACGCGAGTTGTGTGCTCGACAGCATCCAATGATGTTGCACCGCATCGACTGATAGCAGCTGTATTCCTCCCTTCTACCCGACACACATGCTCGACACACTCTTCTTGATTACTAACCGAGCTATCAACCTAAGCAAGAATCTGATTGCAGATGTTAAAGCATTCTATTTTCATGTATGCCATATACTTGTAACGGCCGTTGACATCTCGACATACCTCGATGTATTCTTCCGAAAGGGGCAAGTCCGCCTGGCTAGGATGATGAGCGAAGACACCAGCACTGCTGAAACTCACGTGGCCTGGACTTTCAGGCGCATTTTCAAGAGTTATAGACGAGTCGTCAGCACATTCGGATGAATCTAACGAGAAGGTTTAACAAGCGCTAGAGATGTGATAGCATCAAACAGGGAATATCACCTGACGTTTCTGGCACGGTACATTCGCGCGAGCAGCTTGGGCGGTGAGGAATGTCTAGCTGGAGGGGATAATCCGGGTTATGAGGTTCCGGCGGAGCTTGATCGTGAACTTCTCGTATATATTCCCCGATTGATCGCCTCAATAGCGCATAGCCTAGAGCATCGTCAAATGGCGATTGATTGACTCCAAGCGTGAACACACTCCCGGGGAAGTCGGCAGGCGCCCAAGATTTCAGACGCTGGTAGACTATAAGCCTTCCGGTAAATGGCTGCAGGTATGCCCCGATCATGCCAAACCCAGCTGGAAGCGGGCTACGTGGCATCCTCGAGCGCGCCGCATAAAATCTTCTCAACTCGCGAACGACTTCCCGTATCTCCTCTGGCAATGACTGCAGAGGAGCTAAAGTTGAGGCCTTCTGGTTATCATCGGATGGAAGTATCTCTGCCGTTCTACGCCCACGGAAGCAGGGATCGACAATAACCACCAAAGGAAATGTATTATTATAGCGACCAGAGGAACAATCAGCTTCAAGAGGGCATTCCAGAGCATGGTGAGACGCATGGTACTCTAGGTGCTTGATAAAGCTCTTGACTGCTTTGGCCCAATCCATCCCAGCGAGTGGAGCCAGCCAGCCGGCGCGGATATATGTGGTCCACGGCGGGTCAATCCTCATCGTCGTTGTACACAGAGTGCAGTATGCGGCCTTATCCGCCGGAAAAACTAATGCCGTTGATAAAAAGTGCCACAAACGGCATTCAGACAGGGGAGGG
>NW_003201533.1:0-1275 GCF_000006405.1 Perkinsus marinus ATCC 50983 | reverse complement strand
CGTTGATCAGCATTGCCGTCTTCGGGGTAGTCCTTATTGGTAACCCTATCCCCCCTATCCCTATATTTTTTTACCGTCTCCCTGAGCGTCCCCAGGTTGATCGGCTGTAGTTGACAAGAATGGCTTATAGGGGCCCTGGCCGTCCTTGTCTTCTACTTGAGTACCTGAACACTGAGAAGACCGACTCACATCAGCCACCTGAGGTGAACAGATAGATGGGGAAGAACTTGTCCCCTTACTAAATTCCGGTTCAAAGCCGTATTTACCTTTTTCCGCTTGCAAATAGGTAGTCGAATCAGAAGAGCTAGAGGACGAACCTCGAGTTCCCTTGGTTACAGTATGACATAGTAGTGGTCGTAGTTGAACTCCTGACTGCATAACCATATAGTCATCTTCCCTACGACTTGTCTTGTCAACAACCTCTCCGTAACCATCCTTAACCTCCAATCTTTGAACACCGTATGGGGAATGGTCGGCATTAACAGATGCTTGAATACCCTCTTGTCCATCAACCTCCGAGGCACGACCCTCGATTATATGATAATCGCTCAGAGAAAAGCTTGTGGAACCGTAACCCTTGAACCCTTCAAACTTCGGGCGGACTACCGCCCCAACCAATATTCGAGCACCTTTCGCTTGTTCATCACGCAAGCATACTAGGTTTGGTACATTGACAATGTCTAGACGACGTCTAATGATGTCAGCTTCTCGTAGACGTGTCAACCCTCGAGAAGAGCAAGCATGCATCATCGTCCCTGAATCTAGCAACCCCCTGAAGGGAGCTGAGGTGCCAGCAGACGCTTTGAAGCGGAGTTCTACATGTCTCAGAGGATGGGTCGGAGCTTCGGCTGGAACGGTAGCATGAGGGAGTTCCACTGTGTTAGAAGGTGCCAATTCAGTTACCATAACCGTCTCGATAGCAAGAGCAGTAGAGTCTCCCCGACTCGCCGGTTGAAGGCGTGGGCCAGGCGCCTTCAAGCAATGCGAAGTGTGGTGGCGTTGTTGGCATCGGTCACATGAGACAGAGTCCCTCCAAGGGCAGTGCTGGGTGTCCGGACATCGTAGCTTGGCAACGCTTGCAAAGATTGCACCGGTCTGTTTTCTCACTAGGGAAGTGGAGCCGGGCAGAACTGTGCTTAGGGTAACCTCATTAACCTTATTAACCTCGCTGCACTTAGGATCTCTATCCAAACACCGGGTACACCTGATACAGGTCTGCGATGATCCATGTGCCTATTCGGCGTTTTATTCAACCGACTGACGAAAGAGGGCACT
>NW_003200257.1:0-936 GCF_000006405.1 Perkinsus marinus ATCC 50983 | reverse complement strand
AAAATCGAGTGATACAAGCGCCCACGTGAGCAGCTTCGCATTGATAGAGAGCTCACGGGAGACTCACTTCGTCCTGATTGACGGACTTGCCAAGGATATCGATGACGAGTCTCTTCTTCTTGGACAGTGGTCCGGGCTCGTCACACTTCGCCAAACGTAGCAATTCATTCTCCTTGACTCAGCACTCAGCCACAACGGTATAGATCGGGTATAGCCATACCGTACTTTGCCTGCAGCTTGGACACAGAATCGAGGCTAAAATTCTGCATTCACAGATTCTCTCGGCTCGAGTATCCTCCACCTTTCTCTTGAGAGAGTAAAGCGCGCCGCAGTTGCACCCGACAGCTTTCAGGAAAATCAAGTTGGTTCTGTCGGACAACAGATGAGCGAGCTCTTCACATTCTTTACTCTCTCTGGTGTCGTCGAGGACGCCGAGTAATGCTTGTCATGATGAGTTTCTTGGAGGCCAAGGGGGAGGCAACGTCAGCTTGAGCCCTAGATGGGAGGTTGTCGCGGATGTACTCGGACACGTTATCAGGAAGCTTTTGTGAGATGCTGTCCAGAGCAAGCGGATCAGCATCGGCCTTGTCAATGCTTGAAGTCACCTCCCTCGGAGCTTCTTCATCATCTGACTGGTTGTCGGGGTTGCCGTGCTCATGGGGTTGTACGATCTTTTTAGTTCGGGTTTCGACTTGACGCTGAGGTTGACTTGGCTTTCTCGACTGGAGGAGAACATACGGAAGTTCCGGTGCCCAGACGCTTAGAGGCAGGGGTGGGAGCTTTGTCGAATCGTCGGGAGGCTTTCTGTTTATCAGCTGCTCATCTGTTCGTCGAGTCAATCGTGATGTGTATTTGTTTTCTTAGCCTCCGCATCATGTCCGATTCCCGGACGGTCTTGAGCTGGGTCCAGGGTGGATCTGAATTGACTTGCCAATC
>NW_003216910.1:0-1516 GCF_000006405.1 Perkinsus marinus ATCC 50983 | reverse complement strand
CAAGTCCGAATGCAATATCTCACTTTAGGTTCGTTACGTAGCGTATCTCTCTTGACCGTTTTCGGCAAGGCGACGAACCCTTAGCTGGTAGACTCTACCAGCTGTGGTAGATTCATTGTCTCTCCCGCATGCATAATCACCGTACGAAGTACTGTGATTATGCATGCGTATCATTATGCATAGTGTGTTCTGCACTATGCATCTCCTCTTATCTACCAACTAACCACCATGTTGACTCCAGCCACTACTACTGATATGGTGGTTAGTAGTACCGCCTCAGGTGGTTGTGTACTACTAACCACCTGTGGCGTTCCCAATATTTTGCACGATCGGCTAGCATTTCCAGGAAATGTTATCAAGTAAAGCGAGTTGGCTTGTTTATAAGGTCGACGTTCTCAGCACAAGGAAGCTATACTTTTTCTAATATTTCGGTCTCAAAGCTTTAATCTGTCTCTCCAAAGAAATTTCTGAAAAAAATTCGTGAAATCCTTGATGGTTTTCGCGAACTTCTACCCGAATTCGTATGTAAACTTCTATAATCAGTGAGGAAACTCTTCTGAGCTCAGCTGAGAAAAGAAGGCATTTATATTCCTCTACCACTGCTAGAAACATATCAGACTTACTCCAGAACTCGTTTACAAGTTGCCATATTCCAACAATGAACAACAGCAATCCCAAAGCCATTTTAAGAGCATCGGCTTCGCCCGACCATCTATGCAAGAGCAAGGTGAACACAATCGTTGTGGGGAAACCTGAGTCAAAAAGTCCCATCATGTGAATTAATCTCTCACTTATTACACGTGATAAAAACAGCGAAAAATAGTTTAACGTTTGCTGATCGCCATAACACAAGTAATTGCACGCCGGCCATAGTCGGGCTCAGTATCTGAGCTCATGAGAAATGACATTTGTTGTAGATTCGCCCAACCTACTGAAAGGTGAATAGTAGCAGTCACAACAGAGCCGTCACACCACTGGGGGAAAAATTTCCCGAGAAGATTCCTGAAACTTCAAAATCACAAAATTACTCACAGTGTTGAAGGAATATATGTTTGCTTTCCTCAGCTGAGCTCAGGAGTGAACACAGTGTTGGAGTAGGAATATATGTTTGCTCTCCTCAGCTGAGCTCAGGAGTGAACACAGTGTTGGAGTAGGAATATATGTTTGCTCTCCTCAGCTGAGCTCAGGAGTGAACACAGTGTTGGAGTAGGAATATATGTTTGCTCTCCTCAGCTGAGCTCAGGAGTGAACACAGTGTTGGAGTAGGAATATATGTTCGCTTTTCTCAGCTGAGCTCAGGAGTGAACACAGTGTTGGAGTAGGAATATATGTTTGCTCTCCTCAGCTGAGCTCAGGAGTGAACACAGTGTTGGAGTTTGAATATATGTTTGCTTTCCTCAGCTGAGCTCAGGAGTGAACACAGTGTTGGAGTAGGAATATATGTTTGCTTTCCTCAGCTGAGCTCCAGAGTGAACACAGTGTTGGAGTAGGAATATATGTTTGCTTTCCTTAGCTA
>NW_003208526.1:0-1040 GCF_000006405.1 Perkinsus marinus ATCC 50983 | reverse complement strand
GAGAGAAAGTTGAGTATTTTTTCGAGGCAGCAAATGATTCGCAGAGTGTGCCAAAAATCAGTAAAGAAACGGTCGCGCATAAATGTGTGAAACGCCCTTTGTCCAGAAATACCACTTCCACGGCCGAGAATTGAACTCGGGTCTCCTGCGTGACAGGCAGGAATACTAACCTCTATACTACCGCGGAATTGAAGGTGGTTCAATGTCTAAATAGTGACGCAAATTACCATTTTCAGCTACCAGCGCACATCGCGGCGGGCGTGAGTGGAGAGAGAAAGTTGAGTAATTTTTTCGAGGCAGCAAATGATTCGCAGAGTGGTGCAAAAATCAGTAAAGAAACGGTCGCGCATAAATGTGTGAAACGCCCTTGTCCAGAAATACCACTTCCACGGCCGAGAATTGAACTCGGGTCTCCTGCGTGACAGGCAGGAATACTAACCTCTATACTACCGCGGAATTGAAGGTGGTTCAATGTCTAAATAGTGACGCAAATTACCATTTTCAGCTACCAGCGCACATCGCGGCGGGCGTGAGTGGAGAGAGAAAGTTGAGTAATTTTTTCGAGGCAGCAAATGATTCGCAGAGTGGTGCAAAAATCAGTAAAGAAACGGTCGCGCATAAATGTGTGAAACGCCCTTGTCCAGAAATACCACTTCCACGGCCGAGAATTGAACTCGGGTCTCCTGCGTGACAGGCAGGAATACTAACCTCTATACTACCGCGGAATTGAAGGTGGTTCAATGTCTAAATAGTGACGCAAATTACCATTTTCAGCTACCAGCGCACATCGCGGCGGGCGTGAGTGGAGAGAGAAAGTTGAGTAATTTTTTCGAGGCAGCAAATGATTCGCAGAGTGGTGCAAAAATCAGTAAAGAAACGGTCGCGCATAAATGTGTGAAACGCCCTTGTCCAGAAATACCACTTCCACGGCCGAGAATTGAACTCGGGTCTCCTGCGTGACAGGCAGGAATACTAACCTCTATACTACCGCGGAATTGAAGGTGGTTCAATGTCTAAATAGTGACGCAAATTACCATTTT
>NW_003203771.1:0-1012 GCF_000006405.1 Perkinsus marinus ATCC 50983 | reverse complement strand
TGCAGGTATTCACATTGGCGTGGTAAGTTAGGCAGAAGGTCTTTCCGAGTCATTTTACGGAGCTTTGTTACGACACTTGAACGTTTGTCTCTGAGTCGTCGAGCATACCCCAATCGACCGCCAGGGCACCCTCGCCACAGCGAGTTATTAGAGGAGGAATCACATACTTGTAGAGCTCGTTTGGAGATGAGTGAGCAAACCAGAGGCTGACCACTCAACGCGAATATCGTCAGTAGTGCCAGGTCGGGGAGGTCTATGAAGGTAACTGGCTTCTCATGACAGGCTCGGCGGTTTAAAAGACGCTTATGAGCGGTTGTCATCACTCAGCAATCCCCTGAGACATCACAATATAATACAGCGTGGTTCATCTCGTTTGACAGTGGGTGATGATAGCAATTGTCGCAACATAGTCGATTTTGATATACACTTTGAATTTCACAGTAGACCATCAGTATTGACGGACGGTTGACACAACGCTAGCTCTTGAGCACGACAGAAGGCACAATTGACACAGCCCCAGTGGAGGCCCCAAACAATAGCAAACATGACATGGTAAATCTATTGGAGGTCTGTGGTGGTCAGACCAGCATAAGTAGTCTGAACGACCGTTTGAATGGTGTCTGAGTCTTCAATGTCGCCCTCGAGGTTATTAATCGCGTCAATGCAGCGTTCTTCATCACCATCAGTTGGAGAGTCGTCAGGAAAGGCGATCTCAGTCCTGAGGAGGAAAACACTGCACCTTCAACCGTTGCAAGGGAGTCCACTTTATAGGGCGTTCGTCTGGGATTTCAACGAGAATCTCAGCCGTATTAAGGTTGACCGCAAGTACGTAATCAGTGGATTCGAGCTGGCAGATTAAACCGTCGACCTGAGAAGGGCAAGTGCCAATAGGGGGGTGTTGGGCCGTTGTACTTGGTGGGAAACTTTGAGGCCGTCTCTCCAAGGAGCATCATCGCTTAGGGTGGACCCGAGACGTTGTAGAGTGAAAAGCTCTACTATGAGGGTAGCGAAA
>NW_003215618.1:0-1946 GCF_000006405.1 Perkinsus marinus ATCC 50983 | reverse complement strand
AATATTCCGGAATGTATTCTGGAAACGATTCCGAAACGCGTTCAACGAATCGCGCTCTCAGAATGAGTTCTCAGAATCTATTCTGGAATGGAAACCTTAATTTTTCGTAACTTGCAACTCTTCGCTCCGCCCACAAAGCACTCTGAACTTCCATTGCCCGCAAGCAAAGGCGGAACTTAGCTATCTGGTTGGACTTCGTAAGGCAAGCTGAGCAAGGTAGATGAAGTGGTCAAGATTAAGTTGATTAACATACATTTTACATTGCGTATTCGTTTTACTAATGTCATCGAGGCTTGAGTTCAAGTCCGCTCGAGGAAAATCACGGTACTTTGTACAAAACGAGTTCCACGACTTGTGCGAATCTGTTGATTTGTTATCGAACGTGGTAGTGTCGCAGGAGTGAACCGACCCAACTAATGAGAAGAACACAACCAGCACACCTAGGGTATAAGGAGTTGAGCTGACTAAACTATAACCAGATATCCGATTACGTACAGAGCGGTGACTGTACGAGATAGAGATAACCAGAGAATACGACTACCGCAGGGACACTACGATAGACGACAGGGATAAGGGTACGAGTGGAATACGTGTACAGAACACGAGTGGACTACGTGTAAAGTGTACTTGTACAGAGCTCGTAGTAAGCTTGAACTAAGCTTATACGACAACTACGTATGATCGATATCCAATAGCTAAAGATACTGTGAAACGGTTGCAGTACCCACAGATACGGTCTGTAGCACACAGTGAAGAATCGAACACAGAATAGGGGCCGTGCGCCACAGCGGAGCGAAGCACGTCCCATCACAGTAGCCTCCCGCGCGCCACAAAATTCTCGGAAAGGAATTTTTGCATTCTGAGATTTCGCTTTCTGGAACGTGTTTCAGAATGCATTCTAAAGTTTTCTGAACACGTTCGGAACCTATTCTGGAACGCTTTCCAGAATGTGTTTGGGGGGCTGTTCTCTGAACGCGATTTTGGTGTTTTGCATTCTGGAATGTGTTCTGAGTTTCGGAATGGGTTCTCTGAACACCCCGATAATGTTCCACCGTGAGTGGGATCTGAGTTTGAGACACTCAGATTGAGGACATCATCGTGAAAGTCGCAGTCGACCTATTCATTCTTCATCCGAGGATTCGTCTACAACAAACGCGACTTCTCAAGAAATGATCAGGATCAAAAATGAAGTTCACGCGAGATCCAGATCACAGATCACGGATCAGTATCAAAGTTCAGGGATCGAGATCAACGGTCAAAGATCAGGATAAAAGATCACGTATCGAGATCAAGAATCGCAGATCTGACTCATGCATCTCGGATCACGGAAGATTTGGCTCAGAGGTCAAGATCAACGAGCGATCTGGATCATGTGCTTGATCCGTGGATCAGGATCCGCATACCGGCCCTGGTCTTGCTGATTGACATCTTTGCAATCCTCAACCGGGGCAGAAAGAAAAATAACTATCTCGCGGGTGTTGTTTAGTGTGCCGAGGATGATTATATCACTCTAAACTCAAAGTCATGCAAGGGAAGAAGCAGTTCTTAGGTCAGAGGTTTTCGATTGTACAGTGAGGGCCATACTGCCGGGACCCGAGAGAAACTTCGAACCAAAGAGAAATCGTGCCTGGATGGACCATCGGCTAGGTTTTGCGCCGAAGGGACGCGGGATATCCATAGATTGACGCCTTTTCGAAAAATCAGTCGCCAAAATTCTTTGACCATGTCGTTCAGATCATTCTGGCCCGAACTACCCCGGATGAGTGCGTGCTTTACTGGCTCGCTGTCCACATATAGCCATGCAGTTCTTCCTTTCACGATGAGGCGAAAGTGCGTATGGCAACGAGGGCGGCTAATAACTCAAGAGGCACGATCTGCGTAGCTCGATGCTTCCACGATCCGACTATGCCGCTATCTGCATCTCGAGAAGTAGCGGTTCTTCTTCC
>NW_003201149.1:0-1243 GCF_000006405.1 Perkinsus marinus ATCC 50983 | reverse complement strand
AGGAGGTGCTAGACACGTGACAATTGAGCAAATCCGGTGACTTCTGTAGCGCAGAGCTGGACAGGGTGGCCTATTATACGAGTGCATAGACTCGTAGTGATGGCGTCACGATTGCCCACGAAATGCATACTAAGGAGTCCCTAATAGGGATACTATTCGGTGCGAGACTCGCACTGCGAGTCGTTCCGCACGACTGTCGCCCGCACGTGGTTCGAAAATACGTGAGGGCGACGTGAGTCTATGAAGTTTGTGATAGGAGGATCTGCCCACTCCTGTTGGCCAGCCTGTTAGCTGCATTGTATCGATTGCTCGCTATATGTAAATCGACTCCGTTCGGCCATTGTCAGCTACTTTTTTGTTGTCGTCCGCCTGTGCGGCCCTGCCTGTGCGGAATAGTCAGTATAAGGCGAGCACGAGAGCCTTATCCGTAGCTAACGTGTGCATGCGTCAAACGATCGATTATATTCAGAGTCTTTCGACTCGAATGAAGAATCTGACAAATGAAATACGACAGTGCAATAAATAATCTGATTCTTTCGACAAAGAATCCCTCGATAGTTTCGAGGGATAAAAGCGCGAAGAAGTGAAGAAGCGCCATTCCGCGTAAAACGCGTGAGCGATTTCGCGAAAACCTGCGGAGCTCGTGGAATGGGAAATGCAAAAACCCGTTCTTTACTACACGTGCGAATGACGCTCAGCTCCACGCTAAATTACTCGAAACGAGGTAGTGCATGAGAAAATCCAAGATCTGAAAATAGCTTTAGTGGAGCTGTTTCACATCGTCCCGAAATTGCTACTTATCGATCTTAAGAATATAACACTATCAAACGGGACGAATAATCTCTAGGTGGACACCGCGCCGATTTCGCCAAGAGACAAATCCATCGCTCTAACAAATTGCGCGCGCAAAATCAAACCGGCTTCACCTGCGGCTAGAGTATAAGAGCAGTTGCTGATGATCGGAGCACATAGCTCGATGACTAATCATTCGAGATCTTGCTGACTTGAATTTCTTCAAGTGTCAGCACGTATGATAGTCCGTGACTGTTTTAGAGCCGAGATGATTTACCTTGTTGCCTCGTTGCGATGTCACTAGCCATCTTGGCTCAAGTTGTATTTCCATTATGTCCCTGAGAGCTAGTTCCAAATCAAAGGCCTCTGCTACGCGTTACGGTAGTGGGAATGTAACTCGAGTACAAGAGGGTGCTGCTGATCCTACGATATTTGTTGATTCTACGACACC
>NW_003204238.1:0-904 GCF_000006405.1 Perkinsus marinus ATCC 50983 | reverse complement strand
TTCCGGGCCAGCCTGGGAGTGAGACGGACGGGATTTGCAAAGGAGACGAGTGGTAAATGCGAAACCTAATGTTACTCTCTCAGCGGTTCGGTTGAATCCGAGCCACAAAAAACGAGTTTAAAAACTATTTGAGTTATGGAGCCTCCATAACTCAAATAATGCTGCAATGCACTCCTCCATAATGGAGGAGTGCATTACAGCGAATCCTTCTGCCAAAATTCGTAAAAAGCAGTTCAGCACCAACCATAAAGTCGTAAGACCTTTCCGTAACCGTAAGCTGCTTACGTTATGCACGCCGTAACGTAAACCGTAGAAAACGTTACGCTGCCCATCTAATGGATGGCATCTATAAGCCTGAGTTCATATCGTGTTTCTCCCTCAGATACTTATGCATTATCATCATAGCGATATGCGAAGCTATGTATACATATGAGGTAGCTCATCCCAAATGAGTAATACCACGCTCTCTAAATATCTTTTATGTTTCTCTTTATGCATGGTTATGATGATACATGGAGCTATACATACGTTTGAGATGAGTAATAAAGCTTTTTTCATTTTCGTGAGAAATTTTGTTGTAAGCCTCAACTCGGAATCGGTTGAATAATAACGTCCTGAAGCAACACGAAGAATGGTTGGTGGGTGAGAAACTTTTTCCCATCGATTTTGGGATTCACACTTGTTCTAAGCCCGACTTGACGATTCTTTCCTTTTCTTTCCCTTATCTTTTTTTTCTTTTTTCCCTCTTCTTTTTTCTTTTTTTTCACCCAGTCCACTCAAGTTGGTGAGTTTATCATCACTCATATGTTGTTGGATGCTCGTCTCAGAAGTGGTCGTTGAAGCATCATAAACTCGGGACTGACCAGTTAGCTGACGTTTGGAATAGTAGACTGACACTCGGTGG
>NW_003212342.1:0-1350 GCF_000006405.1 Perkinsus marinus ATCC 50983 | reverse complement strand
ATGTTACCTTCTGATCCCCGCTCGGACCTTGTCCGACAAGGTTTGTCGTGCAAGCACACAGAACATGCGCACAGATCGCCACGTTGTAGGCTATACAATGGAATGGCTATACAATGCACTGCAATGGAATCAAACACTTTTCCATTGGGCAGACCACTCAGTGATCGCCAGTGAGAACTGAGAGTCTCGGTCTGAGACTGAATCACCAGCAGATGAAGGAAAACGCTTCGCATTCGGGGATGCGCGAGTCACGCTACGTGGCCATTTTGTGCTGCAGGGAGTTGCCAATGCGCTTCGTGATTCTCTTCGCACTCAATATGTAACTCACACGCATATCTTTAGCGGACCCATCGGCGGGGTTTGGCTCCTAAGCAGCCGCTCCTTTGGAGGCTCATATGATGTCGGACGAATCTCTCTTCTCCCAAGATGCAGCTCTGAATTTCAGAGCCTGAAATCGATGGATCGAACCCTCCATTGTGCGCGATAATCTCATCGCCCAGCACGCACGTCCAATACCCATGCATAGGGTGGGTCGAGAAAAGCTGGAGATCTCCTGCAAATATGCACTCGTTGATTCGACTTCGCAGTTAGAAAGATGCTAATAATGTATTTCCTAATTCTCTTTGTACTTTGCTTAACCAAGTAGACCTGCTGCCAGAAAAATTAAGGAATCGGCCTCAGTTGGGAAATTTCAGTTGCTCATCAGTGATCAATTCACATACGGTATGTCCCATCAGATACACTATTTTAAACTTCTTTAGAGAAGCTCGTTAGCCAGCCCGTGGCACAAAAATTTCCAATGACGGATGTTCGCGGTCCGCGAATCCCGGATCTAACCCCCAAAGGTTACTTTAGTGAGAGGGAAAGGAGGCGGTTTTCGCGAGCCATCTGGCTCGAACGAAAACCGCAATATGAGGTCAATTTAACCCACAAGTGTGGAATCCGTTACGAGAATTGTATAACTTAAAGTTCACGACAATATTCAGTAACGATGTATCACACTATGTCAATGGAGTATGTTTGTGTAGCATATTATCGTCCGTATATCACTGCCCATATATTACCACCTCCCCATACATCATTTTCCACATTGCAAACACAATCAGTTTGAACTGAACAACACCAATAGAGTTATAACACTTGAGCCATGTATCGAACACAGGCCATCCACAACATTCCGCGCTGGAGCGTTGGAGTCTCCAGCATGAGATAGATGCTCTAGGAAAATGGAGCATGTGCAACCAAAGACACCAGTTGAATACAAAAATATGAAATTCATTACACCAGAGCGTGAGTTCGCATATACCATGGAACACGTCATGCCCATGCATTACTGTACCACTAATAGGC
>NW_003202298.1:0-1701 GCF_000006405.1 Perkinsus marinus ATCC 50983 | reverse complement strand
GTGAGTGCGACACATTGCAGATGGGACCACTTCTCACACATCTGCTAAATTGTGCTCAGGCCACCTCAAGGAAGTCCTTCGGTCCTAATGGTCGAGCCTCGGGTCCTTATGGTGCCATCGAGTACCACAACCTCATCCAAGAGAGGGTTGTCGACCTTTTGAGGCAAGGAAAGTCCTTGCCCAGAGCAATGTTGAAGATGGCCAAATACCATGACGATCTCAGCATTCGTGCTAGTGAAGCGGCCGCTGAAGCCCGGAGTAAGTCGCAGAGTAGCTCCAGAAGCAACTTATCCGCTGAGACCAAACGCCGCGGTCAGAAGCAACACCGTAAGGGCGGAGACCGGCGTGAACCACCCAATAAGAAGCCTCGTGGCGGTGAGAAAGGTGCCAATCCTGAGGCCACGTCCTCGACCAAGGCTAAAGATCACAAGTGACGATAATCAGAGCGACCATTAATTCGGGTGTTGAAAGTCCCAGACTGCGATGGGACCATGATCTTCCCTCGCTTCTTCGTTCGCTTGGTTCTTTCCCTTTCTGCCGTTTCTGACCTGTCCCTGACTCTCAGTATGGTAGTATTTACGTGTCGTTGAGATAGCTTTGCGTTGTCTAGTCAGGGCATCAACGGCTACTCGAACTCACTTCATGGATGTGATTCAGAGAGGGTGAGCCGCGACAGCGGAAAGCGCCTTCCAAGTTGCATCTTCTGGAGCAGAGTACGAAGATCACCGAATAAAACGATCTCGGAAGAAATCCCCGCCGTATCTCGGCAAAGCAACGTCACTCATCGAGTCATCAAATCGAACTCACCGAGTGAGAAAAGCCCCATCTCCCACAAGTGTGACTCAGCGAGGGTGTACTGCGAAAGCGGAGCGCTCTTCAAGTCTCACTTTGGGGAATGTCACTTGATTAGTTCATCGCTCATGGTTCATCAGCAAGAGATCGACGTACTCGTTTCCTGTTTCAGCTTTATTTCACCCTCTCCAACGTGCCTATGACGGGGAAGCGATGTCGCAAGACATGAGCTGACTACCGCCGCCGCCAGAGAGCTCGCAAGTCGGAGGCGGGTCCCATAGCGCTGGAGAAACTACGTGAACTGCGCCGAACACAAAACACTTCGGAGGGAGACCACACTGCTGACAGACTCTATTACACGAGCCTCAAGCTTGACGCCAAGCTTCTAGAAAACTTTCCCGTAACAGGAGACTCGATGGATCATCTCAAAGCTGCACTCAACCGCAAGCACCCTTTCGAGACGGGCATAACCCTACCGCTGTCTCTCGAAGCAGCTATTGAAACCCAACTTTCTTTGACTCCCGATGAGATCATCCGGCGTCGGAAGCTCACCATGGAAGCAATCAAGAAGCGAGCGGTAGCATTGGAGTCAGCAACTACTACCTCGCAGGCCCCCATTCACTCCGACGTCGCAAAGATCACCGGCAACCTGAATTTGGACCTCCTGGAGGAACTCATAGATTTGACGGATTACCCAGACAGAGCTCTAGTCGAAGACCTCCGCAATGGCATGCCGGTAGTCGGTCACATGACGGTGGCACCCGGGGTATTCGCACCCCCTCGCCCCCCGACGGATTCGGATGGCAAAGAAAAGGTCATCTCTCTCGATGAGTTGCACAGCAGAGCAAGATCCGCCCGAGCCAGTATCATCAACTCCATTTGCGAGGAAGGGTTCAAAGCGGAGGTTTG
>NW_003202479.1:0-1033 GCF_000006405.1 Perkinsus marinus ATCC 50983 | reverse complement strand
GTCGTG
Organism: Perkinsus marinus ATCC 50983; assembly: GCF_000006405.1. Taxonomy (NCBI): domain Eukaryota; phylum Perkinsozoa; order Perkinsida; family Perkinsidae; genus Perkinsus; species Perkinsus marinus. The sequence goes on along the minus strand of NW_003202479.1, from coordinate 1,027 downwards.
AAATGTGTTTTTCACATCACTAGGGTGGTGAAAACTCCAATATTGCATACGTTAATTCTTCATAAAATACTATATAAAGCGCTCCATCTCTACCAAGCTCATACACATTCGGCAAACTTCAAATTCATGCACTTGTCTTTCAAAACCTATCACCTGTTGTTCCTCCAACTGCACTTCACTTTCTTTGATTTTCCTATTTAATTCCTCCTTCTCCTCAACACTCCTTTCCCCATTGATTCGGGCCACTTTCCTTTCCATCAGTTGACACTCGAAATCTGCATTATAAAGGAGCTCCTGAAAAGGGGATCACTTCGCTTGTTAAACCAATTTACGGTAACAATAATGTGATTAAAATATATTTTCTATTTTGAAAACCATCAGTGAGTACCACAACTCGCAAATCGCGAAAAAAATCGAATAATTTTACGTGATTTTTACAAACGTAAAAGAAATTTAATAATTTCATACTAACACCACATACAACAACTCTAGGAAAAAAATTATACTTATAAAAATCACTCGGAAAAATACAAAACAGCTTCCCGACAGACCTGTTGTCGCTGACGCTCTGCATCAACCTTGGCAATCCTGGCCTTCACATTCTTTATCGCGCTCAACAGTCCCGAAATTTCTCCCATTTTGGTCCGCTCGTTCTCTCGCTCTACCAGCAATCCAAAGGTCCCCGGTTCGATCCCCACCGCCGTCATTTCTCACCTTTATAAAGTTCCTGTTGAGCTTTCAACAACTCCTCTTTTGCCAACTTCAATTGCAACGACAATTCCCCGGCCCTTTCAACCGCTTGGCTGTGCATCCGTTCAGCTTCGATCGCCATTTGCTCCTGAGATAATTTCGTGGCGCAGTGACAAAACTACCAATCATGATGGAGTTTCACAACTACCCGTTTTACGTGAAGTGGCGATATTCGCGGTGATATGCAGTAGTCGTAAAATATGTTTTTCACTAGTGTTTTTCACATCACTAGATAAAACTCAATGCCAATCTCACAGTTTCGGAGGAATATATATTC
>NW_003200818.1:0-917 GCF_000006405.1 Perkinsus marinus ATCC 50983 | reverse complement strand
TCATGGGTGGTCTCCTATAGGAACTCTTGAAGCCGTTATTCGTCTCTCTACTGCTCATGCGAAACTGAAGCTCCAGGCTAACGTATCGAAGGATGATGTTCTGATAGCGAGGGAAGTCATCTTTGCAGCCAGAGGTGAGGTGCCACTTTTTGATACTGCGGGGTGGTGAGCTACGGCAGGTCGGGATGCTAAGGATATCGATGAGGACATGGAAGACGAATTCGAGACAGCTAGGAAGCCAGCACGCAAGCGCAGGCAGAGCCAGCTTGATGCAAGTCCACCACCGGCTGACAAGCAAGCAGAACAGGCCGCTCCTGAGTAAGGGGCTCCACGTACACCTTATCTCACCTCGTGATCGTGTTAGGCCGGCCGAGCGTGTGGACGTCCAGAAGACAACTCGATCTAAGCGCACGCGCGTGCAACAGGCACCAGCTGAACCACCCGCGCCTGTCGCGGTTGGAGGCAACAGGTGGAGTCTACTTCTGCAAGGATATAACAACATCCATCCACTGCCAGAATCGACGATCTGTGCGAGCTGGTGGTTGACGTGTTCTCTGCCGAAAGGACGCAGTTCATGAACATCGACGGTGATGGTTAACTTGAGCGGACCTCGGTAACCATCTCTGCTCAGACTTGCGTGACAAGGTCAACGCTCTCGCTGAACGGAAGAAGCTCAGTGTCTTCACAACCGCGGAGTTCAATGGTGGACTGGAAAGTCTCCAAGAAGACAACAAGGTGATCTTCCCACCGCAGTGGAGGGCCTGAGAGTGAGACTTTTGTGTAGGTCTTTATCAGCTCCGACTTGGTCTACATTGTATAAGCCTTGTTGGTTCGGTGAACCAATTGCATGGCTGGTGGAAGGTTCATAATTCACGCAGAGCTATCGCTGTTGTGTTGTGTTAGCGACAGCTGTCAAT
>NW_003213577.1:0-1239 GCF_000006405.1 Perkinsus marinus ATCC 50983 | reverse complement strand
AAAGAGCGGCTGCGCTCTTATTCACAAAAAATGTGTATATGAAACCGCAGATGCTGTTTGTATAATGTTTGTATGCGGTTATGTATTTCGAGTGCTCTTTTGTCCGTTGCCCTTTTCATACATAACAGCAATCGCGATAAGTAACGTGGCGTTTTGATCGTTTGACGGCGGAGCGAAGTCGTCACTCATATTGTTTTACATTACTCGCCGTGCGTCGACGTTTGCTTGTCTTCCAATGGGAAATTTTTTCATGATCAGTTTCGTTACTTGGTTCCTATGCCTAAACCAATCTGCTGTCATATTTGCAATTTGGGAGGGACTTTGGGGCGATTGCCGATTGTGACTCGTGTGGTATGAGAATCCATATTGCAGGGTGTGCCGATGAGGCTGTGGATTTTACTTCATCACAGCGTTATGTATGCCATCGTTGCGAGCGTCAACGGAAAAGATTCCGAGGAAATAGTACAGTTATTGAGCACTTGATTCCCGCGTTTCGAAAACTTGAAATCAAGTGTATATAGAATGTGACAGAGTCAGCGCGCCTCATTAATGTAAGTATATATTGCCAAGTAACGTTGGCTGTTACTTGTTATTCGTTTTATAAATTTGCGCCTTAAATTGGATTGTTAGGGAAAATTTTTAAGGATCTCATATCACCTTCCAAGCCGAAACCTTCTCGGGGTGCCATCGAGCAGTTGTGGAATAATCGCCCACACTGCCCTAGGATCACTACGAGCACCGGGGGGGACGGGGGGAGCAACGAGGTCGTGACCTGGGTACCGGCACCGCAACGTTGGTCCGGGTGGGAGGGTGGGAGGAGCTAGTGTGCTCATGATGGATGGTCTTGAGCCGATCCATTCTGCTTCCTCAATAGCTAATAGTTGAGCACGCAAACTCAGGTGGCTTTTGCGCTCGCCTAAATCGCGCCGCTTCCGTCAGTGTATTGTCCCTCTCCTCACGTCGAAAGACTAATACAATGTACGTTCGCGGCGACCCAAGGTGTCCTCGTGCGAATGCACATCTCTGTGCAGCACGTTGGGGGGGAGCAACGAGGTCGTGACCTGGGTACCGGCACCGCAACGTTGGTCCCCATCGTGTTGTAGTGCGGTGATGTGTTGTTCCCAGGGCTCGGTCCCCCGCTTCCTCAATAGCTAATAGTTGAGCACGCAAACTCAGGTGGCTTTTGCGCTCGCCTAAATCGCGCCGCTTCCGTCAGTGTATTGTCCCTCTCCTCACGTC
>NW_003204355.1:0-2213 GCF_000006405.1 Perkinsus marinus ATCC 50983 | reverse complement strand
GAAAAGGGTCGTTCTGAGAAGAGAGCGAGGACGGATCTAGAGACCGCAAATCTCCGTCAAATCGCAAATCGTTGGACGTGATCACTCCCCGCGACATAAGGATTCCCGTTCGAGATCTACTGAGAAGAGTCGTTCTAAGGAGGTGGTGGTTGATGATGATGGTCGATCTGCATCGAGAAGTGTGGAGAAGTCGCGATCGAAGAGTCGCCAGGTTATCGATGATAAAGAGAGTGAGAAAAGATCTCGCAGTAGGTCTATGTCGAGCAGGAAAGATGCTGCCTCCAAGGAGCGTAGGGCGTCTCGTTCTAGATCGCAATCGAGCAGTGATGTGAGTGATGTTGATAGAACCAAGCCTAGGATGAGGAGAGATAGTCGTGCTGATAGTCGGGTTGGTGAGATTGATAAAGTCATTGGAGAGGTCGTGGAGGATGCTATACACAAGCAACGTATTGTTGAGGCGGAGGATTTCCTTGAGGACTCACTGACGATGAGATTGTTGTATTCTGTCTTGGATAGGTCTGGTAGAAGATTCCTAGAGGATGTCCTCTACGAGACGGTCCATTCGATCAATCAGGATGTGAGGTCTCGCAGGGACATTAGGATTCCTCAGAAATATGTTGGTATACGCGTGAAGAGGGTGGTCCAGAGGAAGGAGGATGATATGGCATTCAGGCGTAGGGTCGTGGCGCGTGATAATAGATCCAGAAGGAGGGAGCGCTCTTATTCGAGGTCTTCTTCGAGGTCGAGAAGTCGTCATCATAGGATCTCGGTGTCGGACATGTGTGATCGCTACAGTCTGGACGCGGAATGCGAGGACAGATTAAGGGAGCTCAGTCAGGAACAGCTGTCTCGTGTATTTGGACCGGATCTGCTTATCCGTGCTGATTGCCGCAATCCCAGTTCGATCGTCATGAGCCGTATTCGCGACGAAGTACGTGGTAGGTGGAGGAAGCCTATGTCGCCGAGAAGGTTCAGAGAGCGCCGAAGAAGCTACAGTCGTGATCGTTGGAGTCCAAGCTCGAGTAGGTCTTCTTCAAGGTCGTATAGTCGTTCCCCGAGGAAGGAATCGAAGTCACGCGTGAGGGGAGGCAGTAGCAGCAGCAGAAGCAGGAGTGGGAGTAGAGACTAGGATTACGGTTATTGTTCGGAGTAGATGGCGATAATAGTACAAGTAGACATTATTCTTTCTCCCATAGTTCGAGGAGTGTGGTGTTCATAGTAACCTCTTTCGCCTCATTAACCTACAGATTCATAAAAGGTATCTTCAGCTGTTACGTGAATATACAATATACATCTCAGCTTAGGAAGGCATCAATTTTAAAACTGCTGCATCTAATTCCCAATCCGAGCCACCTCTGATTGTATCAATGCACGCCACCATAGAATCGACAGTAAACTCTGTCACCCGATCACAGAGAGCGTTAGGCCATTGCATGTGGGGAGGTTCGAACCAGTTGTTGTGTATACGAAGTTTTTTCTGCAATACAGTCTGCTTGAGGGACTAGAAGACTCTTTTGAGTGTGTGATCACTTTTGAGTCGAGAGTTTCGACCGTGGTAGACAACATCGCTAACGAATTTGTGGATCGAAGATTTCGTGGTGGAACTATTTGCACTTGACCGAGAGATCGTCGTCAAATATTGAGGATTCGACTCGGGTCGATCGAATAATGGCTATAAGTATCAGAAGACCCAAGATCCACCCTCTCACCAACGGTCTACTGAGAGCCAACATGATGCTCCTAATCGAGCCTACAGTTGAACAGTGAAGGACCTGCACACAGAACAAACTCTAGAGAGAAACCGGAACATAACGTTGCAAAGCAATGGTGATTGCCATATGGGCAACCACGACCCACACTATGTGCGGCGACTATGCACACCTGAGACTGACGCTTTCGTGCTGTCGTTTCCTTTCCGACGACGCCTTACACAAGCCGTGTACATACCCCATCAGATGCTTGCCTTTAGCACCCTATTCAGGTGAGAAACCCTAGCTTCTTGTGAATTCTACTGTCCCCCGGACGACTCTAAAGAGAGCCGTTTAGGCTTTAGTATATTACTCTCGCTGTGGCGTTCAGCCGAAGGCGTAGATGCTCCCTCATGCATAGGAGTTCTGGAACCCGTTTCGATGTACACAGATTGCCTATAACACCACCTAATTCACAGAACTGACAGGTATTTCGCAACTGATCTGTACACTGACTTCTGGACA
>NW_003203930.1:0-880 GCF_000006405.1 Perkinsus marinus ATCC 50983 | reverse complement strand
TTGTTGTTCTTGTTGTTGTTGTTGTTGTTCTTGTTGTTGTTGTTGGTGTTGTTGTGTGTTTTGGGTGTTGTGTGTTGCTGTGTTTTTCGTCAAGCACACACTCCTAAGAGCGTGTGTTTTGGGGGAAATCATAAAAAATGTCATGATTGTCTTACCTGGAAAAGTTTGGGTATCATATTTTCTATTCGTTCATCTACTATTCATTTATTTCGGCTCCTTTTCATTTGGTCATTCTTTGTATTTCTAGTTTTTTTCATGTATCCTAAATGAAGATTCATAAAAAAAACTAGCAAAAACTCTAAAAGTTTTTTGGTGAAACACTAATAAGTTCAATCTTGACAATCTCGATGATTGGTATGACGTTGTTGCCCATCAGTTACGAAGGCCACGCCGGGTATGGCAGTACAGATAGTAGGGTTGAAGAAGCAGCGAAGGGGGAAGGACGGCACCTGTAGCGCTACTGATATTGTAATGGTCATGCCAAAGGAGAGAGCATGGCGACTATCAGCGTAAGGAGGATTCGCAAGGATTCTGTGCATGCCCCCTAAGGCTTGATAAAAATGTGATGATGGCATTTACATGGGAAACTGATAGAAGAATGTGTTCCTAGCCATACGTGGAAAATTCAAAATGAGTTTCCCCCCATTGGAGATTTCTGGATGATTTTCTGATCCTGTGTGAATAGGTATCGGCAGAATATTGAGAATTTGTCGGAAATTCAAACAGCGGGGCCTCCTATTGAGGTGCCGTGGTCGAGCGATGGAGTGGCGAAGACGCAAGCGGACATGCCGAGGTCTGCGGATGAGGCTGTTGGCGAGAGAGCGGTAAGAAGTTTACTGATGTGAAGATTTGTATCGCGCGTTTCACTTGGAGTGAAATT
>NW_003214315.1:0-1036 GCF_000006405.1 Perkinsus marinus ATCC 50983 | reverse complement strand
ACAGTAGCTGCACTGTAGTATCCACGTGTGATGCTCGACAGCAACATCCTCTACCGTATAGCTCAGCAGGTTATGTGACTATGCCGACAATCGATGCATCCAGGTACGATTCGCGGATACGCTAATTTTTAAACTCAATAATCCCATTGGCCCTGACTGGCTTGACCCTCGAGTAAGCCCATGGCCCCGTGACCCCCTGGTCAATGTTGCTAACGACTTACGTTAGCCTACATTAGCAGACGAGGCAGCTTTACATAAGCTATGCCACGGTACATTCCCCTCCCCAACATTGTCCGCGGGGGGCAGGGGCACGGGGAGGGCCAGGGAGGAGCCGGGAAGGGTCAGAGGTGAGGACGTAGGGCGTGGGAGGGGCCGTGGGACTTCAAGGCTCATTTGCGCAGCGAATGGTATATACACCGGGACTTGCGTATTTTCTCTACGTCCCTTCTTGAGGGCCGTCACTCGGCTCGGATGATCTCGTCATCGCAATCGCACTAAGCCACTTAAGGGACTTGCTTATAATTTACCAATGAATCTGCCTGTGAGCGCGTGTGCGAAGTTCAACGAAATTTGGGGGTGACGCGCTCCGTAAAGAATGACATTACCAATCATTATCAAATTCAATAAATCTAGCGTAACCAGGTCACCAATCACCTCATGCACGTCGTTGATGAGAAAGCGCATACTTTTACTCTCCAGTGAGACTGTCAGTTAGGTTAGTTGGTGAATAAGATTTTCATCCGTGCGGTTCTCGGTTCGAATCTACCCTAGATTAATTTAACTTTTTTAAACTCTCATGGGGCCAGGCCCATGGCTCCAGTATGGCCAGGCCCATGGCCCCAGTAGGGCCAGGCCCATGGCCCCAGTAGGGCCATGGCCCTGGGGCCATGACCCTGGCACTCAACAACAGTAGTATCAGGTCCTATCATGACCAACAGTAGCTGCACTGTAGTATCCACGTGTGATGCTCGACAGCAACATCTTCTACCGTATAGCTCAGCAGGTTATGTGACTATGCCGACAATCGATGCATCCA
>NW_003209982.1:0-723 GCF_000006405.1 Perkinsus marinus ATCC 50983 | reverse complement strand
CCTATTCAGCGGGAGATGGTAGGAACTCTATATTAGCGAGCACAAAACGACAGGAAAGTTGTCTATATCACCAGCTTTGTAGAACATTATGTTCTAAACATTCCATGTGCCTTCAGAGTTCTAACATTATCGTTTCCATATAATGCATGTTCTGAACATACATTATATGGGAATGAATTTAACTAATGAATATACTATAATTCATAACATGAATCATAATCACAACCCTTTCAAGAGACTCCCTATTGAAACGGTTCAACTGTTATTTGCAGTGTTAGCAAACATATGCTCGCTTTCTTAAGCTGATCTCAGGGGTTTCCTCACTAGTTATTCAAGTTCATATACGAATTATACAGAAACCAATGTGTACTTCCTAAAATAACCTCGGAATTTTCATATTGTCGCCAACATATGGAGTTGACCATGTGCATATTTTCCCTCAACAGTAATTTCCATTAATGACCACGGCAAGCCAATATAACGAGAATGCGATGGAGAATAATCGTTGGCCTCCCTTTCCCCTCACCCGCAAGACGGATAGCATCGGCGACTAGGTATCGAGTTAGACGGAGGATCAGACTGCTGCCAGCTGCTTTGGGTTGTACAGCTGCGATATCCTGACAGGTCTGTCGTAATCTTCCCACAACGAACACGACTACTGTATAATACACGCACAACGATAGCGACTCAGAGCAGCTATCAATAGCGATAGAAATAGAATAG
>NW_003204842.1:0-1013 GCF_000006405.1 Perkinsus marinus ATCC 50983 | reverse complement strand
CACAACCGTACGCTTATCAGAATTGCCAGAGTCTCCCAGAGAGCTTGGAACTTGGAGTTGCCTTTTTTTTAGACGCATCGGACTTCCGGAGATCGTCGTCTGAGATTCCTTCAGCTAAACCAGCGGGCCACTTTGCCGTCACGTACCAGGATGCCACCATACCCAGATGTAGAAGCGTTTACAACTATCGCAGCTTGTAGGCCTGGTCGGCGGAAACTCGTGTGGAAGACACGACGGAATTCAATAGCGAGGTTTTTTTTCCCCTGTGTATCAAAGTGGCCGCATGTGTAAGGAAGGCCAGGATCCACCTCAAACTTGTACGAATAGGTTCCACAGAAACCCTCCCCGTTTTCGTCCGACCAATGACTGACCACACCGGGGACAACAACGATAGCATAATGGGACTACTTCTCCCATCCAGCACCACTTGTCACATACTTTACAGAGTAGCGAACAGGGGGGCCCGTGAGCCACATGAGAGGGCTTCTTGGACCAGAGGAATAGCGTCGGCCAGCTTGCTTCCTGGAACCGCGACCGACACACCAAATGGATGCAGTCCGAAGTCGAAGCCTACCCACCGCAAGTTGCGGTCTGCAACCTCTGGCAAAGTTGGCCTTTGTGATATGCAAAGGAAGTACCAAGAACCAACTAGAAGACTAGTGCCACCAATAACAGCACCAATACCATAACACCAATAATACCCATAACAGCTCCAATGCATCGAGAAAGTATCGCAGAGACACTATATTGTATAAGAGTATACCACATAATCGGCCAGAGATCTCTCTTTCAGAATCAGCATGCCAAACTTAGAGAAACACGGAAGAGTCTCGCCATATGTCATACGATGGCGACCCAGGCTGTGATATCTTTCGAACTCTCCCTCAGCGTTCATGACCCAGGCAGATTGACGGACTTAGCGTAAACGGCACCTCTGGTTAGTCTGCCATACCTTAAAATCGCAGTTCAGAACGTCGTTTTTATTTTAACAAACGCGGCCTCAAGGCCGAAAG
>NW_003201879.1:0-1150 GCF_000006405.1 Perkinsus marinus ATCC 50983 | reverse complement strand
GTGGTTATTCAGTCTGACTCTCATCCTAAAGGTCGCAGGTTCGAACTACGACGGGTCCGTGCGGGGTCCCCACTTCAGTGGGGTGCACGGACCAATCACCATGTAGACTCGAACCCCCTCAAAGCAATGCAAAGTAACGCGCGAGAGCGCATCAGAGAGTAGAGTAGCACTCTAGTCTACATCGGAAAACTCAGACCAGTGCGCACGGCTAACAGTGCGCACTCAAGCCAGTGGTACTGACTCATCACCAAACTAATAGCTCTAGTGGGTCACGAACAGAATGTGTCAGGCAGAACCATAGCGGACTACTACAACGTCAAGTCTGCCACAGCGTGGCAGGTAGACTAGCAACTGGCACCGCAGGTGACAGGATCAACCAGCACACCGCTAGGTGGATGTAGCTTTGCTTCTTTTTTTACAGGGGCGCGCGCGGGTAGGGCCCCGTTGGGCGCGCCATATAGAGCCGCAGGAAAACCCCCTACAAAAATATGTAATTGCGAGGCCTTTTTCGTTAATGACAGTAAGGATTGTCCTGAAAATGGGTGCAATCGACTCCTCTCGTCGAGCTGAGTAATAATATGAAAGAATTTTTTCAAAAAAAAGGCTCATTTATGAGAAATAACCGATTTAGTCTCGGACCAATATAATGACCTCGTCTATTGGACCACTTTGACACCAACCACCGGTTTAGTCTAGTGAGCTAGTGCGGTGGACCTTCACCCGGCAGACCCAGGTTCGAATCCCGGTAGGAGTATATTCTTAGAGTAGGTCTCAGGAGGAGGAATAGGTTGTCGACTTGGGTGATACAGTGATTAATAATGTGGCAGTGAGTAGGGACAGTGGGATATGGGCTCTGGACAGACAGTAGAGTAATTGTTAGTAGGTACACCTTAGTTTGAACAACTGACGACTCTAATACTGTTGAGATTTTTCGTATAGGGGATTTAGCGTGATGGTTAGTCTTCGGAGATGTCATGCAGGAGATCCAGGTTCGAATCCTGGTTGAATAATTTTTAATAACAATGTCAATTGATGGGCATGCTCAGATACCTTACTGAGTAGTAGTGTTTGTAGTCTACTGTAGGAGTTGGTATCAATACTCTTGGATCTTTGTCAATGACAGGCACCCAGTCCCCGACCTCACTATACT
>NW_003213163.1:0-1976 GCF_000006405.1 Perkinsus marinus ATCC 50983 | reverse complement strand
ATACTTAGCTGCGGTCGACAAGGTTGGCAGGAGTGCCAACGGTAATCCTCGAAAGAATCCCTCGAACGACTCTGAATGCAATCGATCGTTTGACGCATGCACACGTTAGCTACGGATAAGGCCCTCGCGCTCGCCTTATACTGTCCATTCCTCACAGGCAGGGCCGCACAGGCGGACGACAACGAAAAAGTAGCTGACAATAGCCGAACGGAGTCGATTTACGTATAGCGAGCAATCGATACAACGCAGCTAACAGACTGGCCAACAGGAGTGTGCAGATCCTCCTACCACAAGTTCGCTCGCCAGACAATCATCGTCCAGACAAAAGATAGGTACAATGCTAAATGAGCTGTCCTTTGCAGAAAAATGCAAAAGACGATGATCTCTTCTCGTCTTCATCTCTGCTAGCATGCATTATCGTCAACCACCTCTCATACTCCATGAAGCTATGTACTATAGAGTCGTTTGATGATGATTCTCACCAATGAATAGGAATAGGAGATATCATGGATAGGAATAGGTACGGTATAGGAGATAGTACGTGCCTCCTTGTCTCCTTCTGAAGGAGACGGCAGGTAGGTCTGCCCACGCACGCGTGAGCAGAACGTACGAAATGTAGGTCTTTTCTAACAAGTTCCGAAACTTTGGAGCGCAACTTCACATCTTCACAAAACCGGCCTGGATTTGGAAAAAAATTCCCAATCTTAGCCAAAACCCACTCATCAAATACTCTGCCCGATACGATTAGCGCTGTCTTTGGTAAATTGAACGTATCTCACGTGCATGCGTGAATCGAGCTGCATGTGCCCTCCAGGACCTCTGGACCACACGTGCCACTCTCTTGCGTTCCTTCATGGTCCTTTTGCACCGTGCACTGGTTCAAAATGTACATCATCCGCCGCTTTTATTAGTTGGATGTATGCCCAAACTGTCGATTACGCTAGGTCACTTGCGGTATGAATGACTCCGTCCATCCACGCTCAAGTTGACAATCTCCTCATCTGTCGAGTCGACAGTGTCGACTTGAAAAGAGTCTTATGTATGCTCACCTTATTGTTTCCACCGTAGAAATTCTACGAGTATATATCCCGCTATGGCTATGTTTCCGAGTACCTGATGGAGCGCAATGAGAAAAGATGTCAGTGATACTGCTTCACCGTCACGATTCTACAACCGGTCATCAGTCTTCCTTCAGTTAAAGGCTTCAACTCTTTGATGAACCACTTCTATCCTACGAAAGAAGCTCAGCAGATTGGCGCTTCTTGTATTACCACCTCGCCTGCTGTGGTAAAACGGGAAATGCACACCGAATGGATAAATGATGTCATTTGGCTCGGTAGATACGATCGAAAGTTCTTCACACTATGGGCAGTATAATTCTTTTCCTTCTCGCCCTTCAGCCGTTAGTTCACCTGGCCGAGAGGTTAAATGATACTCGTCACTATTATTCTTGCTCTAAGATTAGCTCTTCAGAACGATCTTCCCATGGTACACTATAACCTTCGTAGAGAGCGGAAAGCTGACTAAAAATGACATATTCATTGGCTTCCTTGGTCCTTTGGGACATATTGGCTACTTTGGAATTGGTCTCCTTTTGTCAATGCCTACGGTACGACCCCTACACCTCACTCCAGCTGCAGCACCATTACTAGGTCTTACGTCGTTCCGAATGGAAGATGCAACTCAGGAAGGGGTTTTTACCAATCTTTGCTGGCATGCCGGTCATCTTCGTGGCGTGGATCGTCGGCAATGCTTATGCGTGAGTACAGAAAATCCGTTGGAAGTCTGTGAGGCAGCTGCTTGCTCGGATTTCAGGCATTTCGTTCTCCTGTATCTCACTACTGACGGTGAGTCCTCAACAGTTTTTTGTCTACCATGTTGAGGGAAATACTCTTTCAGAGTTCGTCTTTGGTGAACTACCCAAGTACCAGACTTATAGTCCGCGATATGGTAGCCTACATGCTCATCGAAGAAGT
>NW_003200106.1:0-1069 GCF_000006405.1 Perkinsus marinus ATCC 50983 | reverse complement strand
CACTCAAGAGACACGAGAGAAGCCAGCCCCAGAGTCGATAATGAGTTGTACATTATGATTACCGGGAGATCCGAATAATACGATTTCCGGTAGTGGCCCTGAAGAGCCATAGTTTACACAATCAGTTTCAGATTCAGTACATGGACCAACGGTGGGCCAAACAGACTCAGAAGATCAACAGACTCAGTAATGTTTGACACAGCGCCCAGTGAAGATCTATCTGAGTCCACACGGTCCTGAGGATCTGATGACGATATCCGATACTCACACGCACAAAGGAGTGAAGAATCGTCAAAACTATTACGGTTGGTACCCGTAGAATCGGAGCAAATATTGAGGCTTGCACTTGAACTATGGTGATGAACTTGAACGATATGATGGGTTTTATCAACATGCAAAGAAGAGCTAAGTGGTACATGAACGGAGCGACATGGATCACATTGCAGGCCCCAACACCCCCTCTCGGAGATGGGGCCTCAATTAGTAACTGGTCTACCCCGAGTACTCTTCGGGACGATTGCTCGGATCTTCAGGCCTTGAGACGCCACCTCGGAGCTCGCGGGAACACCGTTGTGGATCAGCTTTGAGGCCTCGGCCTTGTTGTCAAGAGTAGCGAGTCCGTAGCCGTGTCCAAGTTCATGGAGGTCAGCACGCACTTCTTCTCCACCGAGATCATTAAAGCTCTTGCGTATCGACTCTGGGCAGATCGCCTTATCAGTGCGGAATTACACGACCGATCATTGGCCAGTAGACCTGATCAACACGATCTGTTGCTTGTGAGCTTCTATGGTCTTGTGAAATCATTATCTTCCAGAGGACTATTGCATTCTGGTAGCCAAGTCACCTTGGTAACCTCGAACCGCTCTTCGACTCCTGCTCTCGTACCGATCTTCCACGGCCGAGCATCTTAATCACTAGTGTTGCAGCGACGCCTTAAATCAAAATCTTCTGCTGCGACTCTAATTACCACTAGATGTTGACGAGTGTATTCTATACAGTACGAGTGCCCCAGATATTTTCTGAGCTCTTAAGCGCTTCCTTGGGCTTTACTGATAGAGTCGTGAAATAC
>NW_003205598.1:0-1371 GCF_000006405.1 Perkinsus marinus ATCC 50983 | reverse complement strand
CTCACCCGGAGAGATGGTATCTGCCTCCACAAAGTTATGGTCCTAATTACAAAATGACTTTCAAGTTGCCGGATGGCCTCACTTGCTCGCTCTGTACTATGCAGTGGAACTGGATAACTGGCAACTCTTGTTTGGTGGATGGGTATAAGGAGTACTTCGTCAAGTTCAAAGAGGAGTACCCTAACATGGACAGCTCGTGGGATCAGTCTAACTCGCCCAAGGACAGTTGTGAACTCGCCAGGGATGGCGAGCAGTTCTGGAACTGTGCCGATATTAAGATCCAATAGTCTTTTGGAGGCATGCATTTTGCTAGGACACATCTTCAAAATGCGATGGGCCCATCGCTTATACCCTCCACAAGGACTACGCATCTATTCCTCCCCCGGTCTATTCAACATCATCCTCATCTCCTTGCCACGACCACGTTATTTGTTCGTGCCATCGATTCCGATGGCGGCTTGTCCCGTCGTGGAATTTGGAACCCCATGTTCAGCATTATTTTCCCTTGTTACCTCGATTCGACGAGAGAGCTATTATTTCACCGGTGTCCGATTGCATCGTGAGAGCGTCACTAGTATCCCAACTATTATCTTGATGCTACACCATCAATCGATTGATACTGAACTTTTTCCATTTGCTGCCCGGATGGCTTATCGAGTCTAGTATACTTTCCGCTGTGAATTGTTGGGTAGGAGTGCTCCCAGGTCATGCTTTGAGGTCGGAAATGATGCCCCGGGTTTGAAATTGAAGATTCTCCCCTCAGGGGACTCCCGGAGTCCCCTGACGTGGATAGTCCCTGTTCAGTAGCTCTGATGATCTACAAGAATTTCCCCCTGATTCCTGTCAATGTTGCACGGATTTCTGTGGAGCTGTGTTGTGATTCGCTGCGGATTGAGAACTACATACTCCAATGTTCACATCCACCTGAGAGCTTTCCCCATATACACAGTGAGAAGGCATGTGACACGCTTGATTGGCGATTTTCTCTACTTCAATCCGCTGTAATTGGGGACGAGGCGACAAGTTAACCTGCTCACCGCAGTTAAGACTCAAAAGTATCCAACTTGCCTCCACTATCACTACCGAAAACTGCAGTCGTAAACAACATGCCAGCAATTATAATTGCAGCACTAGTCTTACGCGTCATATATATCGGTTGTCAAATACAATAGGATTTATTGGCAACAGGACTTGTGCAAGAGCGTCCAGCACTTTCATTACTTCTGACCTCATTACCGGTATTAGGCTATGGCGATACTATTAAGCGTAAAGCATTGATGTTTGCTGTACACTCGACTAGGTCTACGTCCTGAATCGGATGGGTAACTTCTCCTCCGGTTGACGGGCCCTGGTTGTAGCCTACAGCATCTC
>NW_003213938.1:0-1056 GCF_000006405.1 Perkinsus marinus ATCC 50983 | reverse complement strand
CTAGTTGCTGGTAAGTTCTCATCTAGCTCTAATGACGTCGTTCGGGAAGATGTCCACCATTTCCGCATAGTGAAGAACTCCCACTGTCTCCGAGTCTAATGGTCGGCCGGTTCTATCGATTGTCAGGATTCAACAGCAGTCGAAGCCTCTAGTTCGGTGCAGCCGCCAGAAGTTCTAGATAGTGGAGGGACCAGTTCAACACCTTCCAGAGCCGTAAGTTCTACTCCTGATGTTACATCATCCACACCAGGGGGGCGTATAAATCCTACTCTGAGATTCGGTGTCTCTGTTCGTAGTGATGTTCATCTACGACAAGGTTGGTTGGTGATCTCTACGGCTCCTACCTATCAAGGGCTTGCTTCTGTTGTTGAAGACGCTAACGACTCTGACACGGTTGTCATACGTCCTCTCCGTCTTCAACCTGGTGGTGTTGGCGAGTTGTCTACCATGGACGACGATGTCATTCACGAGGTTCAAAGGAACGAACTAATCTTCGTGACTTCCTCCTCAAGACCCCTTACACGATCATTACTTGAGAAGGTCACCAATCTGCTCACCCATATAGGGTCTAATTAATAGAGTCTATCCATGTCTACATGCTTATCGGTTTCACTCAGTTATAGTGATCATAACCATCTCGTCTATATATAAATCCGTCTTGTATGCGGTAGAGCATGTATTCACGACTCTATTTTCTAATTAAGTATCTATGATGATTAAGTATCTATGATGATTATGTATCTATGATGATTAAGTATCTATTTTATTTGATTTAGCATATTAGATTATGCTTCTAGATATTGCTATTCGAACAACCTTCTAGTCTATCTTGTTAGTTAATTAAGATATTCTAATGTGTTAAATGAATCTACTAGAAGTATCTAGTATTCATTTGCGGGGTATGTGCTGTCCCATCGTGGCAGCGCGACAAAGATCTCGCTCGCCTCGTATTCTATTGTTGAACTATAATATTATTATTCTCGCTCGGATGCATCTATCTAACGGTTTTGGATACTAGAAACGGTTAGATCCGTCTCTGGTTTTCTCGAAGCTACT
>NW_003210871.1:0-2003 GCF_000006405.1 Perkinsus marinus ATCC 50983 | reverse complement strand
TTTTCAAGCAAGTCACGAGATTTCGATTCTAATAGAGCACTCCATACCCAGTCACATAGCGATACCATTTAAGAGGGATAGGTATACTCGTAACGTAACGGTTACACCGTTCCATGGATATCAGACAAGCGCCCATTCTGACCGTTCTCAACCGTGCCAGTTTCTTACGCAACAATCACCGTACTATGCCACGCTCTTTATTCATCCTCAAGCTAACACTTTCGGAGTAACTTGAGAGCACGATTCTGTTAGCGGATCGTATGATAGCAAGGACACAACACCGACCCGCTCAGAGCGGCCCGCTCTGGAGCACAATCTAATCATTAGATGTTACTAACATCATGTTAGTGTGGATGATATGAGATAGTAGCTAGCACATGGTGATTCACATGCGACTGTATGCTATACTGAGCTCTGTCCAGTCATATGAACACGCGATACAACAGAGTCGTCGAAAACTCAGCTTGATAGTACACTGCATTGAATAGATTGAAGCGAGTCGGGCAAACGATGATGGACTTAAGTACTTAATCGGGTAGTAGCAAGTCGAACTCTGGATACGAACTTCATAAACCTGATGGGTCTCCATGAATTGCAGATCCACAAGGCGAATCATTCCCTCATGCAGGCTCTACTGTATATCCATGTTGAGTTTAGTCTTTAAACTTATCTGACTTAGAGTCTCCGAGTTAGAGAACCCGTCGCTTCGCTCCAGCACTCCAGTACTCCAATACTCCAGTACTTCGCATACCGGCGCGTATGAAAAAGTCGACGCAGTGCTCCGATGAAGCTCAAAAATAAAGTTATGGCCATTGAGCACAGCAAACTCACAAACACTACCATCAACTCGCTCGAGAACAATCGGTCATCACCGTAAAACTCTGAAGCGCCAAGTCGAATATGCAATTGCAAGTCTAATTGCTTAGTTCAGGGACTGTCCTGTCACAGAACATCCGCGTACGAGTGTCTCGCCGCGAGACGCGTGGTCTGGCGGAAAAGAGCGTAGCGAACAACCGAGAATGGTAAGGCCGGTGCGATAAAGTGCCATAATGCACCACCGGAGCAGTTTCACGGCATCGAGGAGGGGCTTGAAATATCTCCTATGAAATCGCCTTACGTGGGGAGACCCTCCCTGCTCCTTGTAGGGCAAGGACTCCCTACTAAGGAGCCTTACGATGTGGAGCCTAGTGACACCTTACCTCACTCCTACCCCGCAAACCGTAAGAATGTAAAAGTACCTTG
Source organism: Perkinsus marinus ATCC 50983 (assembly GCF_000006405.1). Classification (NCBI taxonomy): domain Eukaryota; phylum Perkinsozoa; order Perkinsida; family Perkinsidae; genus Perkinsus; species Perkinsus marinus. The sequence goes on along the minus strand of NW_003210871.1, from coordinate 761 downwards.
CAATGAAACCCGGTTTCGTTGCGTTGTTATAGCGTTGTGTGTGTTCTCCTGAAGATCGGGAGTTGGGATCTGATGCGAGAGATATAGTGGCAGCGAGTAGTCTATTACAAAGAATTTCGCAAAACGATAAGGGATTACTTGAATAGGACTTTCATACTGCAGCGAGCATTCGCTGTAGAGCACACGTTGACTGGAGAGTATATTGCGTATGTGTGACATAAGAAGCGAGCCACGGAAACAGGTTTGTAAGAATTCCTGAAAAGTATTGAAATTGCTATACTCCCACTAAGGTGCTAATCGTCTTTGAAACATCCCTTGTGTCCCAAAGCCATAAGGTCCAGCAGGTAATGGACCTTAGCCGGTAGCTTAGCTACCTTAGCCGGCTACCTGCTACACAGATATAGACTACGACTTCACGAGAGAGTACCGAATCACATGATGAACATTTCACAATCATACGACCAAGAGAGTGAGGTTAAATATCTTCATTGAGGTAGAAAAATCGTCAATCGCACAAACGGTTGCAGGTGAACGGGGTGAAACAGACGTATTATTCGAATTGAATAATTCGATGGATTTTACTACCCTCTCTTCTATTACCGATTGGTCTTGTGTTGCCAAGTGTTGACTGCCACTTGTAACCCACGCATATGGGAGGTTTGATTATATCGATTCCGCGAATGACACACTCGGAATGAGGATTGTTGGGTGATCCAACTTGGGTGACCGTGTGGGTTGTATCACCTAAATCAGATGCATCA
>NW_003200772.1:0-1087 GCF_000006405.1 Perkinsus marinus ATCC 50983 | reverse complement strand
TTGATCATCGTGCGGGACTCGTGTGAGCTGATAAAGACCCACGAAGGCTATTTAACAGAAATATGATATCATATGGAATCCATATTACGGATACTAAATACATTATCTTAACATTAGTTCTTAATATCTTGACACCGGTTCTACTCTATATTGTTACAGGGCCGGCCTCGTACAGCGCCCAGTGATAGTCCCAATGCTTTTTGAGTTTCCGCACACCCGCCCAAGCGTGGAAATCAACGCCAGACACGAAGTGCCACTTGTTGTACGCATGATCAAGAGTGTTGGCCGTAATGTCGAGGCTCACAGCGGCGTACGCGACCTTAGCACTTGCAGAAATGCCGATAACGCCGTATGCCGTAATGTCATTCTTGGGGGCGGCAGTGCAGTTAACCTTGGCGTTAACATCCCAGTCGATGAGGTCACCAACGTACGGCAAGTGGACCATGAAGTTGACGGTGATTGCAACCTCGCCCTCGATCGCACCATCTGGTCTCTTCTTAGCCGGGTCCTTGCTGGTCATGCATACAGATATTTTCAGATGGGTTCCATCGGGTTGACCATACTGGAACACGACCGCGCATCCGCCAGCATCGATGGTAAGGCTCAGCATACTATCCTCGTTCTTTTTCAAGGTCACTCCAATGGACAGATGAGCGACTTTACTGGCATCATGAATATCGATGAAGCTCATACCGGCCTTGAGAGTTACAGAAGGATCGAGGGAAGCGTCTAGAGAGACGAAAATACAGTATTTCTGTTCCTGCTTCCCACCAGCTGCGACACAACCGTTGGGGTACTCGAACTTGACGATCTCGGCAAGAGTGCGGTGAGCATGGAAATACTTGTCAGCAGCCGAGCCCTTCTCGATCGTGAAGTAGCTGATTCCCTTGAACCCTTCAGAAGACCTCAGTTTACGTTTGCTCATCCAGTCCATATCACGATCGTCCCAGAAGAACTGGCGGGTCTTTTCGGAAACGAACGGAGCATCGATCATATCACCATCCACATAAGGGGCATCAAGCTCGTTGCCACTGGTGAGCCGACGACCACCGTCAATCTGATAGTTGCTGTAAAGAGCATTCACGGC
>NW_003210423.1:0-1202 GCF_000006405.1 Perkinsus marinus ATCC 50983 | reverse complement strand
TGAAAATGAATGAAGGATATAATCATCCTTCGAGATAAGTGTCACCAATGATAGAGGCGCGTCTCAATAATATACCAGATTCCTTTCGAACCTGGGAAATGTTCCTTAGTGCGGCCTTGTTGGTGATGCTGCAATCATCTCGGTTGCTACCTCAATCACGCAGGTGGACTGAACAGCACTTTTGTGAACTGTATATAATTTTATGTTTTCAGTTTCCGATGTAGTCTAGCTGGTTAGGATTCGTGGCTTTCACCCACGCGACCAGGGTTCGAGTCCCTGCATCGGAAAGTGTATATGAGATAAGATATTTGTTGGGCTCACATTGAGCGCAATGATTGAAGACTGAGCAGGAGTGTTAGAGGAGCATCGTAGTTCGAGATGCACGACCTGTTATTGGTTCCCCTCCTCCCTTGGACAATGTTCGTCACCCATTCGTGGACCACTTCAACATTGTTCGAGGGGCGAGGGTGCTCAGCCCATCTTTCCGGAATGGAAAGAATTTGAATATTGTGAGGGGGACTAGCTCAAATGGTAGAGCGCTCGCTTAGCAAGCGAGAGGCACCGGGATCGATGCCCGGGTTCTCCATTTTCGCTCGTATGTTGACGCGGTTCTGATGCCGACAACTATCATCCTGCTGAGTGTGGGGTTTTGTATGTAGCATCCCAATAAGGTGGAAAGACAGCATCATGAACCCTTACGGACTTGTTCGGGAGGGAGTGGTACAATCGTAAATTTGTTGCGTGGTGACTGATTGGGCTGGTCACAATGCTTGTAGACGCACCATATGATAGAGGGAAACTGTGTGTTATACCACCTCCATTTAGCACAACAGTTAGTGGTGACTGGTGATACCACAATTCATGGGAATATGAAAATGAATGAAGGATATAATCATCCTTCGAGATAAGTGTCACCAATGATAGAGGCGCGTCTCAATAATATACCAGATTCCTTTCGAACCTGGGAAATGTTCCTTAGTGCGGCCTTGTTGGTGATGCTGCAATCATCTCGGTTGCTACCTCAATCACGCAGGTGGACTGAACAGCACTTTTGTGAACTGTATATAATTTTATGTTTTCAGTTTCCGATGTAGTCTAGCTGGTTAGGATTCGTGGCTTTCACCCACGCGACCAGGGTTCGAGTCCCTGCATCGGAAAGTGTATATGAGATAAGATATTTGTTGGGCTCACATTGAGCGCAA
>NW_003206388.1:0-2125 GCF_000006405.1 Perkinsus marinus ATCC 50983 | reverse complement strand
GTGAGTTGGGCATCAGGAGATGGGAAATGAGAGGCTACACAGAAAAATGTGGGGTCATAACCCGTAGCGACGCCGAAAAGACTTAGCAATCAATGCCTCATGGGAAAGGATGCAATGAACGGGGCTGATCAGGCACGTGTCACGACCGGCGTCACGATATTGCGCGCGTGAAGAACACAAGACCCTCAGAGAAGCCCTTGGAGTGGGGAGTCGACACATAGCCGCTCCCAGTATGGGTCGGGTCCTGCACTGCAGGGGGCATTCACTCGGGATCTGCACGGTGGCTGATTGGTATAGCCGTGTTTGGTCCCGGGCACTAAATGCGTTATGGACGTGGACTGCATCCTACATGGGTTTGTGAGATCCACCCTCGTTCGTGACATATTGCCAAAACTCCCATCACAAAACCTCCATCAACTGCGAACGGCATGACGTGAACTGAAGTACCGTGTTTGAATATTGCACCCCACAGGGGTTGAACCAGGGACCCTTCGAAGGACGATGCTTAAATATTGTATCTCGCAGGGGTCGAACCGTAGACATTACGAATGGCAGCACGGTGCTCTCCCACTTGTCCAGAGAGGCAAAGAAATCGAGTCAAGAGTTCATTGCCTTAACGCAGCAAGAGCCGAACGGTTCGGCCCGAACCGAACTTCACAATATGGTCACCTTTAAGAATCAGCCACTGCAAAACGTCGAAGAGGCAATGTTTACTGCTTGTGAACAGGAGATGAGGGTCTGGGTCAATCACACGCATCTCGAATAACTCTGGTCGACCCAGATGCTCCAAGGATGGTGTCGGGAACGCTCTTCGTAAGAGCTACGTTCGCAGATAGTTGCAGCGACTTAGTGATATTTCAGTGATTTGCGCCACCGTTGAGTTCACATGAGTATATTAAATATACTATATTTTTCACTTAGCGGACCGTTGAGTGACTCATTCTAGGCTAGAATTGCTAGCTAACATTGTAATTCGTGGGGGACCCCTTCGCAGCTCGTTACCAATGGTAACTTACCATTGATACCTTACCCATAATCGAGGAAAGTAGTTGCGAAACAGTAAACGACCACAGAAACAGCGCACCTCAGACTCGAACCTGCGTCGGCCGTTTAGAAAGCAAGGAACCTAACCACTCGAACATCGACGCCATAAAACTTGAAATGTAACTCTATTCTATACCTGTAACCATGGTTAAGTAGATACTTAAGTAGGCCTCAAATCAAAGAGCTCCTTAAGTTGCTTCTAAACGTTGTGAAATGACTCATTTCAAATGAGTTGAGTACTTCTTACGTATAACTTAAGTAACTCCTTAAGTTGCTCCAGGAGCAATGCTCCTAAATTAAAGGCGCTTCAAATTAAGTATCCTTGTGAAACAGGCCCAAGAATATCACAAATTACATACGGTATCCTTGTCGGAGGGAGTTCACTTCACTCTGTTACAGGGATAGTAGTACCAATCATTTCATCAAGTTCGGCTAGTAACTGACTATATACTGGAAAACATCATGTTGGTCAGATTCGAGGTTCACCGGTCAGAAGGCTCCCAGGATAGCCACCCTGTTAGAAACCAACCGCCATGTTAATAACATGATGTTATGCATTGGCTAATGTAATCATCTTCACAGACGTGGCGAATGCATCAATGTGATGACATCAACTATGTCAAGCATGAGCCAAGGTGATTCAGTGAATGAGACGACTCCAAGTCGTAGAGCTTCTCTACTAGTGCAGTAGCAAACGACGTGGACGTACACAAGTAATTAAGACACTTAGCCCACCAGAACTTGCGCAACAGAGAGAATCAACGAAATGCCTCCACCTCAGCGCGATATGCATCATGCCGCTGTAACATCTCCTCCAAAGCAGCCCTGTGAGCTACTGCCGCATCTCCCTCCGGAGCTGATGTGCTCGATCTCACTCGTCTGAAGGATCCCGAACAACAATCACGTCAACCTACCTTTCTCGAAGTTGAACTCAATCAGCTAGCCCAAGACGAGCTCAGTGCAGATCCCCCGCGCTTACTTAGATGACTCGGCGTTTTTCGGACGAGGATCTCTGCTAGCGGCCAATTCTCTCTCCTTATGCCGTCTATAGAACTCTAGCCCTCGGGAGCGAGCATCATTG
>NW_003199823.1:0-1867 GCF_000006405.1 Perkinsus marinus ATCC 50983 | reverse complement strand
CCTCAAGTTGGAACGGTCATCGATGTCGAGTTCATAGCGCAGAAGTGCTTGGTCGAAGCCGCCGATGGTTGCAGTCAGCTCGGCCCGGTGGACAGTGCTAATGATGTCGCGCGTTTTCTCGTGATCACTGAGCCAACAATGAAGGGGAGCTCCGACCGTATGCTTGGTGACGCGCTGTATACGCGAAAGGCCCTAGCTTCGAATGGTATATACAAAAGCTACTCTATGCCCTTCATAGCTGGTCCATTCCGAATCCATATACAGCAGTCTTTTGCTGGGCTAAATGCTATGTATTACTCCTGGTCACCGGAACCAGCTGCGTATCAACTCCCTGATATACTCAGAATTGATCACGGCCTCACACATGACTGGCGCTCCGGTCGAGACTCTCCGAGATATGTCCGCTGGACGGGTTTCCTCCACTGGGACTGTCTGCGAGATCGTTTCGATAGACTCGGCAGCGCAGTGCCCAGTCTGTTAGGGGTGGCGGTGTCTGCGCAGAGCTGGGTTAGAATAGCTTGGAAGAATATAGGAATCGTTCTCGAGGAGTACAGAGCTGGGTACTCGTGGATGACCGATGACGAGTGGAACAGACCTAACATCAGCGTTGTCCAGAGCGAGGGATGTACCCCAGCGGTCGCGGGAGATGGGATCTACTGCTTCGCCATCGCTGGTGGAGAGGTGAGCTCTATCGGAAGCTTCGGATTATCCTATCAATCGATCTGCCGTCGTTAGTGGGTTATGATAGCATCGTTGACTGTTACCGCGCGCAGTAAGAATCCCGGCACCATTTCTCGCTTGTCATCCTTCGCTCCTATTTAGTGATCTACATTATACGTTTCGCACGGTGTGGGTAGTGCGGGTGTTGCTCTCAGCCCACTGTAGTGAACGAGTTCGTATCCTCTACAAGGACGCTGAGCAATTCTGTTGAAGTCGATGTGGCATTCCCGTTCATCGTCGAGTACAGGCCGGCGCATGCTGCAGAGTCAATGGATCGTCCTGTTGGCATATCTCTGATAATGTACCTTCCCGACTCAGCCGATAGTTTGGCTAGTATAGGGCCGGGATGGGTTGAAGTTCCCAAAACTTGCTTGGCGGCGGGTGTGGACATAAAGGGCAGTCCCTACGAGGGGATGTGGGTGCGCCCTGGAGTTCCGGCGGCGAATTCGTCCTTGTTCTGGGCGACTGAACCGACACTGAATGGAGTGCTCAAGGCTGTCATTGGAGGCGTTATCACAACGAGAGTCGAATTGCGAGATGCCCAACACAATGTTGTTATAGATGGATCGTTCGGTCCGGATATCGTAGTGCAGTTGGTCAACCCGCCGCTACTGGGCACCATCGAATGGGTTCCGCTTGAATCTCATTACGTGGCGACGGTCGCGTTGCCGATGGGTGAGTACCTGACCGTCGGAGCATGAGAGCTAAGCCTTAGTATTGCAGGCATACCAGAAGGGCCCACAGTTGTGGTCGCCACTCTGTTTGGAGCTTACATTGCCAGTCCAATCGCAGTGGATGTGCTAGAGGGAATATCTGACAGGTCGAGAACTCAGGTTGTGGGGAACTTCTCGGAGGTAAACTCACTGCTGCTGGCGATCCTAGCGGCCGCAACGTGCTAGGGGATATTTTCGGCGGCCATAGTCTATCCATTGGTTTCAACGAATCAGTGCGTTACAGAACACACATACGCTTGTGCATTCATACTTCTCTGCTCACGAAGCATTCCACTAGCAGTGACTGAGAATCCGCTTATGTTAAGTGCTGCTTGTGATCGGCTCAGGTCGGGGTGAATACACCTGCTTGTTTCTCTATACTCTCCTTTGACGCCGCAGGAAATGCTAGGACGACGGGAGGCGATTCTTACGCA
>NW_003204926.1:0-1537 GCF_000006405.1 Perkinsus marinus ATCC 50983 | reverse complement strand
TCTATATATAGACTATGTCCGTGTCTATAGTCTATATATAGACTAATGTCCGTGTCTATAGTCTATATATAGACTAATGTCTGTGTCTATAGTCTATATATTAGACTAATGTCCGTGTCTATAGTCTATATATTAGACTAATGTCCGTGTCTATAGTCTATATATTAGACTAATGCCCGTGTCTATAGTCTATATATTAGACTAATGTCCGTGTCTATAGTCTATATATTAGAGTAATGTCCGTGTCTATAGTCTATATATTAGAGTAATGTCCGTGTCTATAGTATATATATTAGACTAATGTCCGTGTCTATAGTCTATATATTAGACTAATGTCCGTGTCTATAGTCTATATATTAGACTAATGTCCGTGTCTATAGTCTATATATTAGACTAATGTTCGTGTCTATAGTCTATATATTAGACTAATGTCCGTGTCTATAGTCTATATAGTAAACTAATGTCCGTGTCTATAGTCTATATAGTAGACTAATATAGTGGAGCTCCCTGCGCTAGCAGTAGGCACTGCATTTAACGATAGGGAATTCATTTACTCTCTGGCTCATTTTCATACACTTCATGCTGAACGTACCAGAGGAGCTACTCCGGAGGCACCCAAGCAGGGAGGGGCAGTGTTGGAGGAATATATGTTCGCCTCCCTCAACTGAGCTCAGCAGTTCCCTCACTAATATAAGCTTACATACTAACTCGGGTACAAGTATACAAAACCCCAATAAAAATTTCCCAGGATTTTCATATTATCACCAACACATGTATTAAACCATGTGCATATTTTTCTCTCACTCTGGAGAGGATAAATATCTATATTTCGATTCCATTAGTCGAGCTAGTCCTACCGTCAAGTAAGAGTGTGACCATTTCCTCATGCATCTTATCTACTGCGCCGTACAAGGCCGTAGTCCCCGTTTTCGGGTGAACCCAGTTCAGATCGATTCCAGCCTCTATAGCCGCACGACAAGAGATAACATCGTTGTTTCTGACAAAATTCCAATTCATGAATCGCTTCGCTCCGCTAATGACCAGACCTGGTTGCCGTGTGCAAGTCCATGGCCTGTAGTAGCGAAAGCATCTCCTTATCTGTTGTCAGGTCGAACGGCGTCCTCCCCATCGAATCAGCTACACACAGCTGAGCGCCATGAGTTGTCAAACATTTCACCTAAACTCCCTGCAATTTCGTGGCGCGTGACGGAAGATTCCCCACCATTTCTTTGTCGTTATTAATCACGGCAAGCATGAGGGGCGTCAGTCCACCAGCGTGACTGACGTCGTTCGGATTAGCGCTGTTTTCGATCAGCAGTGTGACCATTGCAACACTCGATGCACCCCCCACGGCCTGAATACGTGTATTTTCTTCGTTACACAAAACTCGAAAAATCAATGTTTCTCGTCAAAAATACGTCAAAAAGTTTCCGAAGCTGCAATAGGATTTCAACATTAGAGTTTCACCACCCTAATGATATGAAAAACACTAGTGAAAAACATATTTAACGACTACTGCATATCACCGCGAATATCA
>NW_003202981.1:0-1593 GCF_000006405.1 Perkinsus marinus ATCC 50983 | reverse complement strand
GCGATTACATATATTCCTACTACTCCAACACTGCCATTCCTTTTCAAGTATATCAAAATTGTTACATCAATCCAATGAAAAACCCGAAAGGTTGTCAGATCCTAGTTGTATGAATTACTAAAATTAATTTCTCGTAAAATTGTAACTTTTTTCGTAAAATTTTAATTTTTTTTCTTGTGACTTTTCTTCATTTTAGTTCCTCGTAAGTAAGCAGCTTATGACTCCGAGTAAGAAAAAAGATCTGGCGTGGATTCCTGTGAGAAGGCTCACACGAAATGATATTCGGAATCTTAGTTTTGAGGTGAAATAGAAAATCTTCCGAGTGCGGTGAGTAAAGATATTTTTTTATTGGGTATTCCAACATATGGGTCGGCAGTCGGTGGTAGTTGACGAGGAGACGCTATTGAGGATGAGTAGAGAAGAATTGGGTAGGCTGGAAAAAATGGAAAATTTTAGAAAAACGAAGGGAAATTTTACGGGAAAAAAGGAGATTTCGGAGGTGGAATAATTTTTTTTCAAAAATTGAAATTTTATGGGAGAAAATAAAGGTTGAAAAAAACCTTGTGAAAAAAGGTGGAAGCTTTCAGGAAAAAAACAAAAAATTTTCCGATAATTTTTCTCCATTTGGCACGTATGTGATAACCATAGTGGCTATTCTATTTTGTTCTTATAACAACACTGATGATGTATCACAAAAATAAAAAAAATAAAAAAATTTTGAGGAATAAATAAGAATAGAATAATTTATAGAATAAATAAAAGAAATTCTCTTTCGGGGATTCGTTCAGTTGTGGAGTAGATATTTATGAATAATTTTACTGGAAAAGTTTGGGAAACTTTACGAAAAAATGGAAGCTGTTTTTTTGTGAAAAAGTGTTTCTTGAGGAAAAAAATTTTTTTACGGGAAAAGATCTCGATTCGTTCAGTTGCGGTGGTTCGCGAATTGCAGTCGATGTTTATAAATAATTTCACAGCTGCTCAGCGGCGTCAATTTCAAGCAGCAAATCGCCCACCGTTTGCTCACCCTCCGAGGCTAGGGGGGAGTGGAAGAGTAGGTGGAATTTTGGTATAAAATTCTGAGGAAATTTCGGGAAATTTTTGTGTAATTTGTGTAATTTATGTGAATGAAAAACCAGCAGATTTTTTTTTCCAAAATTTCTTCAGAATTTTCATCTTTTTCCCGGAGAATGTAGTTGATGTTTGGTGTAGGCGTGAGCATTGATAGAAAACATAATACTAAAAAGTAGAGGGAGAGTTTGTTTATTGCTTACTTGAGAATATAGTGTTGTGACTCTAGGGAAGGTGAACTCGACATAGCAATAAAGTAGTTGATAATCTATGATTGCAAATACGGAAATATCTAGCTAGCTGGAGGGATTAGATATCTAAGAGCGATCGCACAAAAAGGGACATAACAATACAGACTCTTAAGCTTAGCTCAGCTACAACACAGTTGAGGGCAGTTGTGGGAAAATATGCACATGGTGGACCACATATGTTGGTGACAATATGAAATTTCTGAGAGGAAATTTTGCAAAATTCTTGTTGGTTTCTGTACATTTCTACCCTAGTTTGTATATGAACTCCTATAAT
>NW_003204834.1:0-1146 GCF_000006405.1 Perkinsus marinus ATCC 50983 | reverse complement strand
GCGAGTCGCCTTTCTGCTTACCCGAAGCGTAAAGTTAGGGCGTTTACGAAGGACTGTCGACCAGCATCATCCGTCATCGTTATGTTTCACTATATACTTGAAATGCATCATGACGACACCGCCCATGAGCTACATGAAAGAAGCTTATGCGATGCGAAAACCGAACGACTCTATCGACGCAACTCTTTCGATCAATACTCATTCACTCGTTATCAAGATAGCATGCGATACCGCGGGTTAGTCAAAATGCGGTTCATTAAACACTTCCAAGCTTCATTCCAAAATGTCTTCACACACTCGGGCTGGGGGTAGCCTGAGAGTCGGTCACCTCTGTCGTTGTCGCTGGAGCTTCGGTGGTGACATCAACGGTGGTGGCGGCACTGATAGTCGTGACTGGGAAGTCAGCTGTAGTCGCCGCATTGGTGGCGACATCGTCTGTTGTAGTAGCAGCAAATGTGGTGGATGAGGCCTCTCCAGTAACATCCGGAGATGTGGTTACTTCCGAGGGAGCTGCTGCGCTGGTCGTTTGTGCAACAGTGGTAGGCTCGACAGGAGCGTCGGTAGTAACATCAGCCGCATCGGTTGTAGTTACAGTTCCGGTAGTGTCGACAGCAACAGAAGTGGCCGTATTGGTTTCTTCGGGGGCGGCAGTTGTGCCGTCCTGAATTGTGGTGGTCTCAGTGACTTCATCGGTGGCTTCATTTGGAGTAGTGGTAACTGGAGCAGCCTCGCAAGTGCATGGCGCATTGGATGAATGGCAGGTGCTTGGTGTAGCCCAGTACTTGCAGTAGGAGCCAGGAGTATCCGAGGCACAGCCAGCGTCACAATTACGGGGGGCTTCAGTTGTTCCACCCGACCCGCAGGAACAAGGGACGTTGGAGCCAAAGCACCTGCTGGGGGTCTGCCAGTACTTACAATACGACCCGGGATAGGTGACGGCACACTCGGCATCGCACTCGGTGGTGTTACCCATCACGTATGTGATGCCCTGAAGAACACTGAGACCAACGATGACGAGGGGGAAGGAACGGATAGTCATCTTCCACGAATGTGAATAAACTGCGGGAAGTGCGGAGCTAGACTGGACCTGTGAGGGCCTATGCCAACCCCATAGACTGATGCTAATTAGGCAAACAGTTCAAGCCT
>NW_003210756.1:0-944 GCF_000006405.1 Perkinsus marinus ATCC 50983 | reverse complement strand
ACAGTCAATATATGACTCACTTGCTGGATTGAGCTTGGTTCAACGGTTCAGTCGTCGGGATGGTCTAGTGGTTATGACGTCTGCCTTACACGCAGAAGATCGCGAGTTCAATCCTCGCTCCTGGTATAGCTTACTCCTACGCATATGACATGCTGGATCTGAACAGTCAATATTTGACTCACTTGCTGGATTGAGCTTGGTTCAACGGTTTCATCGCCGGGATGGTCTAGTGGTTATGAGGTCTGCCTTACACGCAGAAGATCGCGAGTTCAATCCTCGCTCCTGGTATAGCTTACTCCTACGCATATGACATGCCGGATCTGAACAGTCAATATATGACTCACTTGCTGGATTGAGCTTGGTTCAACGGTTCCGTCGCCGGGATGGTCTTGTGGTTATGACGTCTGCCTTACACGCAGAAGATCGCGAGTTCAATACCCGCTCCTGGTATAGCTTACTCCTACGCATATGACATGCCGGATCTGAACAATCAATATATGACTCACTTGCTGGATTGAGTTTGTTTCAACGGTTCCGTCGCCGGGATGGTCTTGTGGTTATGACGTCTGCCTTACACGTAGGAGATCGCGAGTTCAATACCGGCTCCTGGTATAGCTTACTCCTACGCATATGACATGCCGGATCTGAACAATCAATATATGACTCACTTGCTGGATTGAGCTTGGTTCAACGGTTCCGTCGCCGGGATGGTCTAGTGGTTATGACGTCTGCCTTACACGCAGAAGATCGCCAGTTCAATCCTCGCTCCTGGTATAGCTTACTCCTACGCATATGACATGCCGGATCTGAACAGTCAATATATGACTCACTTGCTGGATTGAGCTTGGTTCAACGGTTCCGTCGCGGGGATGGTCTAGTGGTTATGACGTCTGCCTTACACGCAGAAAATCGCGATTTCAATCCTCGCTCCTGGTATAGCTACT
>NW_003208402.1:0-1056 GCF_000006405.1 Perkinsus marinus ATCC 50983 | reverse complement strand
TTGATGGTGGCACATGTGATTAGTGATGAGTACCGTCGCACTGAGCTGAGGTAGCTAATAAGCTTGGGGGCGTACAAGCGTAACTTCTGTATGCATATTGGTTTTTCATCTTGTCGTAGTTCACGGCCATCGCTTCATAGCATGGGATGGAGAGAAGATGCTCTGAATAACCTTACCGATGGTTGAGCCTTCCGTCCTTTGTATAGCGTTCATACTGTATGGTGAATCAGTTTGACGACTTTCCACAGTAAACATTCACAGTCTCTAGTCGGGTGGATTACTTACATCTGATTACTCAACAATGTGGGGAAATTTTTGGTGATAAAATCCACGTCGACTCCTGATGGGAGTTGTTCGCTATTGTCTGAGGGAATACTTCGTCGTAATGAGTTTTTCATGGTTATGGAAGCAATACCACCAGTTGAGAGGATAGTATCACCACAGACGGCGGAGGTCTTCAGAAGGTTCAATGCAGCTACTGAGGCTCTAGCAGGAGCAGCTTCGAAAGGAAAAAACCACATACTCGCAGCTTGTCAACAGAGTAAGTCTCGACATGGTGATTCGTTTCACGGGGGCTCGGATGAATTCGAGAGTTTACTTTTCAACTTGAAAATTGATGAGGATTACTATGTTACTGTTCTATTGATGTGTATTCTACCCGGCGTTGTACTGTACACCAGTAGTATTCGTTGTGACTGGTGTGAAGGTTTACGATTATTGTCAGCTCGCGATAAGCTCGGACCAGCGGCTCTACCAGTAGCCCTAACTACAGCTGCGGTCGCTGCATTGCTTCTGGCTGATCGTCGACGGAGAAGTCAGAGAAGCAGTCTAGACTGGTAGCCGGTGGGGTGTTCATACCACTCCAATGATATATCGTGGATCAGGCGGTCACTATGTAGTGCTTCTATGTTCATTCCTATACCAACACTGAGAGAGCTGTGCAGCGACGGGGCGCCCATTGAGATCACTGACGACATCAACGAGGGGTGGAAGACAGCCCATATAGGATCAGTCGTGGGCATCATCGGCGAAGACCCTCTCGTGGTAGGACGTGAC
>NW_003208362.1:0-1399 GCF_000006405.1 Perkinsus marinus ATCC 50983 | reverse complement strand
CTGTACTGACGGAGATTCGTCTGTGATCAAAAGCTCGCGCTGGAGGGTTGGCGGGAGTGGGAAGGTCAGGCACTGTGTCGGTATCGGAAGCGACACAGTCAGTGGCGCTAAGACCTTGCAGAGCATGCGGGTGGGACTTCAATATGTGATCGTGGAATCTCGTGGGATTGTCTATTGCATAATCTCTTCCCGGAAGATTTTCCCGCCCCACCTCCACGCAAAGTATACAACGATGGACACTGGTCGTCTTGCCATCTTCGACTGACTTTTTCACAAGGTAATAGTAACCTCGACAGTCCGGACGACCCCTTCCAGAGCCTCTACCACGACGCCCTGATCGTCCGGTGGTCATTTTGGGCAACATCATACGCTGTCGAGGAACCTTCCGTTACAACACTACCATCATAAGTTTATGGGTTACGATTGTGAATCATCGGTACATGTAAATAACGCAATACACTGGCATTGGCATTGGAATAGGAATTGGCACTGAAATGGCAACGCAACAACCTCTAGTACTAGAGCGCTCGCCCGACAGGGCGAGCGAAAATTTCTCTATTGATTATATTTCGGGGAAAATTTCCGGAAATTTCCCGGAAATTTTCCATTCCGGAAATATTTTAGCGTGCCCGGGCATATCAAACACTATGTACGAATGTGAGACAGGTGCGAATGGTTTGGTCAAAATGCCTTGGCGATACGGCAGTGTTACCGTGGTAGTTCAGTGTAATGACAGTCATTAAATGACTGGACCAAGTTGGTACTATGTATTGGTCCGACCAATACATAGTGGTTAGTACCAGCGGCACTGTACTATCGCAGGAAGCTAGAGTCTGAAGATCCGAACACTTTTTGTCTACTATGCTTAATTGATGTAGTTCCTGTAGGGACGGTTTTGGTTCTCAAGCTTGTTATTGCTGCTAGATTTGTTTTAGGTACTTCTGGACTTCGCTGTAGGATATACCACGGGTGAACCCCCTCTTACACAGGGTGCATCAAGCGCATGATGATCAACGGCTCTTCTAAACTCAACTACGCATACTTCGCACCTGAACACCTGAGTCCAGCATTAACGTTGGACTCAAGAATCTGCGCACCTATCTTGTTCGGGGTAACAATGGCCTGCTTCCTTAATTGATCAGCACCGATCTTCTCCCTCAACTCGTCAATCTTGGTGAAACCAACATCAGAGATGTGGTCGAAGTCAGTAATCCTCTTATTTCAAGGCATGCTACTTGCAGAGGGGAGATAATCTCTGAGCCACAACGGAGAGCGCCCCTAGTTTTCCTTCGGTGTGGCTTTCCTTCTCCTGAATTGGAATATCTTGTAATTATTTTCAAGTCCCAAACCGTTCCAAATTGGAACGGTTGCGGTTCATGGGTGGTATCATAGGGATGTG
>NW_003204000.1:0-1037 GCF_000006405.1 Perkinsus marinus ATCC 50983 | reverse complement strand
AACATTTCGCCTCGCGTTTGCTCGTCGTGCTCTACTCGTCAATTCTCTGTTTGATCCTTCCGATGTCAGTAGTTGTGGGTGGCAATAGCCTCACAGTAAACGGCTGGTATGAGGAGTCTCAACAAGAGATGTGTTTTGCTTCAACGAGGACAATTCATTTGCCTCAAATTCGCGACGGCTGGCTTCGAGTCGCTCAATCTAAGTAGGGAAGAATCGGCTCGTTGACGACATCAAATTCCACGCCGAGACTTCACTTCTCCTCGGATTTGTGGAAATGGGTCTTCAGGTGGAACGAGAAGCACTTCAGTTGAGTGGCCATTTGAATGCATCTCGTAGCTTGGTGCAGCAGACACCACAGTTGCCGCTGCAAGTGAAGCATAGATATTCATGGAGTTCAAATGTACCTAACACACATCACGAATAGAAGGGAAGAACCACAGCGATCGACAACATTTTGGACGAACACAAGAAGAAATGAAATCGATTGCGTAAATTGCAGTCTGCAATTTGCAATTTGCAGAGCATCCCGGATTAATTTATGCAAGATGCCTTTTTTGCATACCGAATTCGCACATGACTGGTCAGAGGTTTGCATTCAGAACCACATCACTGGCTGACCAGTTCGTAATATATCGATCCTCGTTAAATTCCATTGAACAGAACTCAAATCATCATTTCAAGCATTCGGCGAAAAACGCGCATATCGAGAGCACATTTCAATTTTCTGAGCAAGGCCTGAGGTGCGAGATCTCAAGGGGCAACCTTAGCTGAGGAAGTCACCCACCATTCTTCGGCACACATCGCCGCCCAAGATGCTTTATCTTGTATGGACATCGCGGTAAAGTTGATGGATCGGAGGCAGCTACCGCGCGTGTTGTGAGGAGCAATACACCCCTGGCTAACGGAGAAAGTCCATCCTTGTGGACAGCCGGAGAAATCTCTTGCGCAGCTATCCGAGCACGGCCTGAATCACGGTTATAGACCGGGGCTTCCGTCCTGTGAGGTACCAGTGGATAGCGCAATCGCGTGCAAGTCTT
>NW_003216336.1:0-1101 GCF_000006405.1 Perkinsus marinus ATCC 50983 | reverse complement strand
CACTCACCGCCTGCTGTACTGGAGCTGGTGGTGGCGGAACGGGGGGGGCCGCGGGGGCGTATCCAACTGGAGGGTAAGGTGGTGGAGCAACAGAAGGCGGGAGTAACTGACAACACGATAACCCGAGTAGTTGTATGAAGTACTTACATCTCGCTCTGGAGCATGAGGATTGTCTCCTGACGATAAGACAGGGGAATGGGGCTGAGGGGATGCCGGTGGTGATGGCGGCGGTGGGAGTGGAGGTGGAGGTGGGGGTGAAGGGGGTGGCGGAAGGGGAGCGGGAGGGGAAGGAGAAGGAGAAGGAGAAGGAGGAACCTGAAGCTAATAAGAAAGACGTCAATACGAAAAAAACCTACTGGCATCAGCGCGGGTGGTGTAGGCTGAAAATCGGGTGGTGGATGAGCAGGTGGCGCTACTGGTGGTATAGACGCCTGCGACTGCTGAAAACAAAAAGCATAGGATGTAGATCTGATATAAGAATTTACCTGATGAGCAGCCGCAGATTGAGCATCCTCCTGTTCCTTCTTGTGGATCTCGTTACGAAGCTGAAAATATGAATTGTATCATACACTTGAGATTCCGCGTTATGCAAGTTTGGCAAACCGCTTACATTGCGAGCAATACAGGAATTGCATAGACCATCCTTCGTCAAAAACCTTGAACACACGGTGCACTGTGGTCTCTTATTTCTGCGACGTGGTGCCATTCGGTTCCTAAATAGAGAAGCATATATTCTTTAGTTGAATACAGTAACAATGCCCACGAGTTTGGTTTGGTTCTGTGAAAGGTGAGGTGTAGTGCGGTGTGGTGTGATGTGGTGTGGTGTGGTGTGGTGTGGTGTGGTGTGGTGTGGTGTGACCCGAGACGGGAGTACGCGAATGTGACAACAACAATTGACACTAATGAACAATAATGAAATTCAAACCAAAAACAAACCGTCCATGAACCCGATGGCACTATACCCTTGAGCACCAGAACTACGCCCCAATTAATTCACAATCCAACTCAACGATGAGAAGAAGGAAAAATAACGGCAGCAGTTTCTACCTAATGTTAGTTGGCTTAGGCAAAAGATTTACGGATTCGGTGTGATGTTATCAA
>NW_003210694.1:0-1241 GCF_000006405.1 Perkinsus marinus ATCC 50983 | reverse complement strand
AGCTATACTTGTTAGGTTAAGATTATTATAGATTTATCTTACACCTCATCATAAGCTTACCTAATAACTTGTTAACCTTGTTTTTTTCGATACTAACTCGGAAACAACATTTTGTGAATTACTACCGAGGGTCCAGAGACGGGTCGCCCGAGAGCCACAATATGCACCTCGGATACTTTATTTATACTGTTGGCAGCGCAAAACTGAGGTTCAATGGTACGTTCACATAGGACGAATAGCAAGTTCAACCTACACATACTCCAAGTGAGACACTTGCGAGTCACTGCGATGTTGACGCCTGTCAAACGCAAAAGTAGTGTGGTTGGGGAACTCGGCTGGTGGACTAATGTTGATAGCTGCCCCCTTCCCTCCCTTCCCAATGTTGGGCGGACATTAGGATATTGCGAGACTTATTGCTTTGTTCCAACATTGGAAGGGGGGGGCCGACTCGGTGAGTCAAGAGTTTTGATTTTGCCTGCAGTCGGGCTTTCGAGCGTGTTCCAGCGCGCAATGAAAATTGTCTCCCTCAGGTCGGGGCGAACTCCAACTCCCAGATTGCTTTTTCCTCAAGGCCTCAGAAGTCCAGACCATCACCAAACTACGATATCTGGCGAACTACCTACCTCAGGAAGTTGTCAGTGATGATAGTCAGTCAATCTTCTCTGCAGCAAAGGCAGTGTTCGGTGAAGACCTGGGAAGTAGAATTGTGAGCTGCTATTTCCTCGTGATTCAGAGGGCCAAAGGATTGAAAGGGAAGGCACGAATGAGCGCCGAGATCTGGCACGCGTTGAAGAGGGATCTCGAGTCTATCGGTGCAGCAATGACTCGACAAGAGTGGCTCACTTTGGCGGAGCTGCCACTTTTTTTCGGCTTCACGATTGAGTGGCAAGGTTGGCATCGGTAAAAGACGCTCAGTTTTTTACATCCTCTCACCCGTAGGCCGCATGACAGCACTGGATGCTTCTGAGGCTGAGGCCCTCAGGAAGTTCTTCACCGATTTCCACGGTTACCTCGATTGCAGCTCATGGAGAAGCCGCTGGGGCATGTATGCTTCGCAGCTAGCAGGAGCCAGAACCAACAACTGAGTGGAGCGGTTCAACAAGACTCTGAAGCAAACTATTATTCCAGCACGGGTCCGACGCTCCCTTGGTGACTTCTGCAGATTCGCCAAGGGTGCCGCAAAGTGCGCCGCATATCTGCCTACGGGGGAACTCATACTGGAAAAGTCGGCCGACCAAGGA
>NW_003206561.1:0-998 GCF_000006405.1 Perkinsus marinus ATCC 50983 | reverse complement strand
GTAACCATAGACTAAAAACCACTTGATGATGTATCATACATCATGTATGCGCACCTCGGGCAGAGCTCGAACCCGCGGCCACGGGCTTAAAAGGCACGCGCTCTGCCGACTGAGCTACCGAGGCGAATGCAGCACTTAAACTAGTAAAAGATAGACCGTTACACTCTTCCAAGACAATTCCCAGTGAACCATAGACTGAAAACCGCTTGATGATATATGCGCACCTCGGGCGGGGCTCGAACCCGCGGCCACGGGCTTAAAAGGCACGCGCTCTGCCGACTGAGCTACCGAGGCGAATGCAGCACTTGACCTAGTAAAAATGGACCCCTAAACTCTTCCAAGGCAATTTCCAGTAAACCATAGACTAAAAACCACTTATTGATGTATGCGCACATCGGACGGGCCTCGAACCCGCGGCCACGGGCTTAAAAGGCACGCGCTCTGCCGACTGAGCTACCGAGGCGAATACAGCACTTGACCTAGTAAAAATGGACCCCTAAACTCTTTCAAGGCAATTTCCAGTAAACCATAGACTAAAAACCACTTATTGATGTATGCGCACCTCGGGCGGGGTTCGAACCCGCGGCCGCGGGCTTAAAAGGCACGCGCTCTGCCGACTGAGCTACCGAGGCGAATGCAGCACTTGACCTAGTAAAAATGGACTCCTAAACTCTTACAAGGCAATTTCCAGTAAACCATAGACTAAAAACCACTTATTGATGTATGCGCACCTCGGGCGGGCCTCGAACCCGCGGCCACGGGCTCAAAAGGCACGCGCTCTGCCGACTGAGCTACCGAGGCGAATACAGCACTTAACCTAGTAAAAATGGACCCCTAAACCCTTCCAAGGCAATTTCCAGTAAACCATAGACTGAAAACCACTTATTGATGTATGCGCACCTCGGGCGGGGCTCGAACCCGCGGCCACGGGCTTAAAAGGCACGCGCTCTGCCGACTGAGCTACCGAGGCGAATGCAGTACTTGACCTAGTAAAAATC
>NW_003212492.1:0-1658 GCF_000006405.1 Perkinsus marinus ATCC 50983 | reverse complement strand
GAAATAAAAGCTGAAAAACAACAAACCCAAATATCCGAAGTTCAATGACCATCCGATATCTTCCTGGGCGAATTGATCGATTATGAGTATCTTTTCCTCTCACTTTGAAACGGTAAGATACGTCACTCACCTGGAAGATATTTTTGCTCACGACCGATAACGCATCAACAGATCCAATGCCGTTTTGAATCTAAAACTACTTCATTCAGTCGGCCTAATAAAGGCAACCTTACACTAAGCACAGGCGCTCCATCACTGAGCAAACCAGAAAGGTGTTTCTTAACGACATCTGCATCTTCCAACTGTCACGCCTTTGAGGCTACCACCACAAGCTCCGGTGTAGTACCACCGAATGCACTTAGGCAATCTTCAGCCTGAAATTGAGTAATCCTGCTGTGATACATAATCTCTACTCATACGGAAGTGATCATCCTGGAACCTATAATGTTCCCGGAAGAAACTCATTTTGAATTTTCCAATTTCCCATATATATAAATGTCATCACGTTAGTAACATTTCCTTTCCATTTTTATCATACCCTATCCCTCAACGCTGCATGGGCCCCTGGACTTACATTATGAACAACTCGGAATCCCACACTGTTCGGTTGTGTTCCCTCCAGAGCTGGCAACATCCTGCCCTCATTGTCCACACAATCCAAACCCGAGTTCATCATCATCGCCGCTGCATGTGAGTGGGGACTCGTAATGAGCACAATATCGGGAACCTACAGACACATTTTCCGCACGAGTTCGATCCCTAGGAGTGTCAATTTTTTAGACAACGCTTGAGCGAAGAAGGTCCCCATCGCTCCTCCACCAACCACCGCCACTCTAGTTGGATTCGACGGCATCACAACCGGCGGCGCAGTAACACCTGAGAGTATCACTCATGAAAACCAAACCCCACTGCAAAGTGAATTTACCCGCGGCCTCACTGACCGAATGACCAAGCTCAGCCAACAGACGCGATCTGATTGCCGGTAGATTATGCCGAACGATGAATCTGAGAAAATCCAGTAGTAACAACAAGAACAATAATAATAAGTCGTGTTATTGTTTGCTACTATCCCTACTAGATACTATAGAGAAGTATTACACATGACAGATCGGCATACTACTATGTAGGATGTTGGCGTTATTGGATGAGTATAAAGCAACTGGCTAATATGATAATTATCATCATCATGATTCATGATGACAGCAGCAACCATCAGTGTTACTCATCCCGGATAAGGACCTTCATGGCTCTGCTGCTCATCCACGCACTAACCGTTCTGAGATCATCATTGGAGTTAGAGAAGGCACTGTCCCTGTTCTCTCTATTTAACCTCTCTTATTAATGTGTTCAGGCTGCGTCCATGGCATTATCCAACTTGCATTATGCATGCTTCTGCAACTAAAGTTCATGTGGTGTTCGAAGTAATGTCACTCGGAATCTCTGCGTAGTATTGTTACTAACACATGTGGTTGAGCATGTGCATATCCCCCCCCATCACAAGTGGAAACATAGACAGATTCACAGGTGTACGTGAGCGGATTTGCGCATGCGTGCAAATCCAATTAATGATAATGCTGAACTATGCAACGCTTTTACTCGCGATTCTTGTGACTGATAATTGCAGTCATAATTTGATTGACGATAAGTAGTGTAGATTT
>NW_003200041.1:0-1100 GCF_000006405.1 Perkinsus marinus ATCC 50983 | reverse complement strand
GGAAGCTGTAGGGTCAACCCGCCGGGGTGGTATGGTAAGTGTGTGAGAGAAATAGAAAACTAACAGGTACCTTCACGGTAGGGGAAGTTTGATTGGGAAGAAACTTGCCTGGAATTAGGAAGCGCAATATTCCCCGGTCCTGTAAGCTTGAGAAAGACAACAAGTCAAATTGACTTAGTTAATTAAGTTAACATTGCTAGCAAGACAACAACTTATTCCTGAGGGCAGATCTCGTCAATCTCCTCCTCGAGTTGTCCGCTACAGTGCAACGCACTGAGTGCGTTACGCACTGTGCGTAAGCCATGTATTGATGAGCACCACCTCTGAGGTGGCACCTCAGTGAGCTGGCTTCACTTCGATCATGGATAAACTCGGGCGGCTTGCTAGGAAGTTTCTAGTAGGAACTGGTCAAGGAGCGCGCGCCTAACGCGCAAAAAAAACTCAGTTGCATGCAATTACAATTTAAACTCCCTAGCAGCGTAGAGTGGAGAACGCTTAGTCTTACAGACTTTGAAACTCGACACCACGTTAGTTAAATATCAAATTAGGGTCTTACTCCAAGGCAGATAGTGAGTGTAGCTGAAGAGTAGAGGGGGTTTGTCTACATCGCAGTGCTCGTCAGTTGAAGAAATAAACTACAACCGGCAAGTGCACAACCGGCAAGTGCACAGCCGGCAAGTGTTCAGTCACTATAAGAACTACCTAGGCGGTACTATAGTGCTCCGCTACTCAAGCAAAAGAATATGTATATCACTATCAATATTTGGTCTTAATAATATTCACAATAGCTTTAATAGCTCAAATTGTGCGACTTATCGCACCACTCAGCTATTGTGTTTTCCATTCAGTCCAGTTGTGTGGCTTCTCGCCATACTTTTGCCCCTGGGCTCGTTTAAACGCCACTTCTGCTATGCAGAGCTCAACTGCAATTTTAGCAATTGCACAGATGTAGGATTGCAATTGTAATTTGTACAAACCCTAGTTTCCACAGGATTGCAAACGTCAGAAGACGTCCTGAATATGGCGTGCTACGAATAGGATCGCTCCTGTTGGGTTCAGTGAGACCTCCGCGCAAACCTATTGGCATGCACCAGCTTAGA
>NW_003208185.1:0-1541 GCF_000006405.1 Perkinsus marinus ATCC 50983 | reverse complement strand
TGTGTCACGTAACTTTGGTGAGATCGATGCAGCTGGGTTTCGTTTTGATAAGTAAGCCTCCTGACAGGTCAGCGCAATGGCAGGGTCTGTTGCCGTGCTTTGTGGATGCACCTTCAGTCCCGTGAAAGCTTCGTGGTATGTTCTGAGGCGTAGACCCGTGCAGGTTTTCAAACATCTGAGCTCAGCAAGTTGAAGAACGATCTGTATACATGTGGATATCCGGTAGGAGTTTCTACTCGTGATTCTCTCACAGAGTGCACTTCTGCAGTTTCATGCATACCAAGGTCTATATGGAATCTACGAGGAGCTGTGGGAGCTAGTGGAGCTAGGTGAAGAACGTGACGTCCTTGCGTACGCGAATCGCCCTCTCAATATTTCGTGTTGCCCAGCTACGAGCATGTGTCGTTTGAACTGAAAATTCTCCTCCACTCAACTGTCAGAAAAGATGAAATTTTCATACATCCCTCTTTCATTGAGTGCACTTGGCTTGGAGCTCGCTGAGATACATAGCATCCGGAGCTGCATTCGCTCGATCTATATGTTCAATGAATCATCCTGGTCTATTTGGATCATTCAACATACAGACCAACCTGAGCCCCTGAGATTACTGATTCTCATTCTACGCTCCCTGACTTGAATTAGCACCTCGATTTGTCGCTCGTCGGATGCAAATTTCGTATTGCGAAGTCGGCTCGTAGGAGCCATCGTCCTATCTTATATGAAGTTCATTAGCTTCCTTCGACACTTCGTAGAGTTATGTTTGTGTAGTGTAGTTGTCTTTCTGTTCAAGTTTTATCTCATTCGAATGACCATCAGGAACCACGTCAATATATTTGTTTCCCTTGGAGTGTGGCTCCTTATCTCAATGGCCAATGGCATGACTCTCAACCACAGGGCGAGCGAGGTAGGAACTACCTAGTATGAGGCTCCCACATTGAGAAAGTAGTGTCGCAAGAAACTCGATATGTTCTAGGTTACAGGAAGTAATTTCACAATGCGTTTAACCCTCGACATGGAGGCTTTGCCCTTTCCGTAGCGCCTGCTCAAATTCATATCGTATACGACGTGGGGCATATGAATGTTTTATCTACCTCAGGGTCTATGTCTGTCTTTGCGTATGGTGCTCAGATACCCATGACGGATCAGAACTCGCCATATTTTTCGAAAGCTACCGTGAAGCCGGCCCTCAGCGAAGTAGGTTACACCATGTATCATTGTTGAAGCAGGCGAGTTGACCAATGTGAGCAGCGGTGTCGAGAAATCGCTCGAACACACGGATTGGATTTGCTCGCGGATCACTCTCACGGACCCGATACCTAAAATTAGCGACGATAACGATAGCAATGATGTGAACATCGGAATAGAGGATAACAGCAAGGCTGCAAGTCTTTCCTGCTCGTCATTTGGGCTCACCGCTCAATCTTCTCCCTCTAGCAACAGACGATTTGGCTTTACTGGCGAGAGACCTCGGCGAGTCCAGTATACTGCAAGGCTCCGACGAGCACGAAAGTGCTAGTCTCCTATCATGTAGTGCATCGTCT
>NW_003201830.1:0-1224 GCF_000006405.1 Perkinsus marinus ATCC 50983 | reverse complement strand
CCCAGTCCTGGCACAGGCTGACCGCATGACCTATGATCACCCGCATTTACAAACCCCAGCTCATCGTCGCGTCCATCGCCTTTGAACAACCACCGCCTGACGCGAACACTAACCTATGCATGACTAACTCTGCTCCGCCCGGGGTCTAGCTGGCACACCCGTTGAACTTGCCAACAACTTCTCTCTCAAAATTCCACAACAATATCTCACCGCCATGATCCAAGGAGTTATCCGCGAGGTGTGGTAATATAGGGGCGGATGGTTCCGCACAAGTGAACATGAAGAGAGGCGTGTCACCGTGTTGCGCATTCAGAATGACGAGGATGCCGGCTCTCAGATGTCCCTGGCTCTGTCCTTGGATTGGGACTTGGATTTTGGGAGCTGGTGATACCAGCGTAAACACAGAGTAAACCTACATATGATTTTTTGAAATGGATTCAGTAGTGTCACCTATCACCCTTATGTAGAGCACTTGCCTAGCGGTTGAGCCTAAAAACTAACAATCTAGACACTTTGGCCGAGTGGTTAAGGCGGCGGCCTGCTAAGCCGTTGGGCTCTGCCCGCGGGAGTTCGAATCTCCCAGGTGTCGTTGCAAGGGCTCAACATTGCGTCTCGCGGCTTTTGTGGAGCATACACATTAAGCGGATGAAGCCGAGAACTCACATGAAACGATAAAGATCGAGATACTTTGGCCGAGTGGTTAAGGCGGTGGGCCGTCAAGCCGCTGGGTTTCACCCGCGGAAGTTCGGATCTTCCTGGTGCATAATCCACCGGTTCGTACGAAGCACCCCACTCCCCATGGACAAAGTTGGATAGCCTGGAATAGCAGCTCGTTGTCCTTAACATTGCGCTGGGGGAAGCGGGGACGAATCCGATGGACGAAAACGCTCTTGACAGAATTATGTTCAACCCAATTTTCCCCATGGTCATTCGACAGTCTGCTCTTAAGTTGAATTGTCTATGGTTGTCGCATCAGCGTGACTATGAAGGTCGTAGTATGACCTGTTCTCAAAACGTTCAATATCCATGAGTGGAATTAGACTAGTCCCGGAGGGGGTCGAACCCACGACCTATGGCTCATAAGACCATCGCTCTAACCACTGAGCTACAGGACCGTGAAAACCCAGGCTTGGGAATCTTTCATGGTTAAGATGTGTTGATACCTCGACTAAAGCGTGCGTTCTACGGTATCACTTCACACCATACGACAACCGCCCAGTCCTG
>NW_003204744.1:0-1039 GCF_000006405.1 Perkinsus marinus ATCC 50983 | reverse complement strand
GCTTGAATGAAGCTCTGCATTGGTCGCGGAGGGGGCCTCTATAAAGTGGGTGCTCTTATTCTCCTATTGATATGTGTTGACCCTTATGGCAATTCTCTCGATGCGTTGGGGTTTGGTGTTCATCACGTGTTGACAGGGTTGTGGACAAGGTGGTGGGGTTTCCTTTCGTGAAGTGGCCGATGAATGGTAGGAGGATTTCAGTAATTAATTAGCTTTGATAAAAAATCCTCAATGCACTCTTCGAAAGCCCAAGAAACTGTGTGCGGGAAGGTGATTTTCTGCCGTTTGTTTTAGTTTTTTCGATGTTTTTTGTGAGTATCGGGGAAGTGCCGCATCCATCAGCGTTTAGTATGTTGCTTCATATGGCTCATTCGTTGAAGGAAGTCTTAACATTGTTGAAGACAGAACTTCTGTCACAGAAGTAGACACTGTGACTGTTCGAGCACATGATGATGTTGTGTGATTCACGAGTACCCCACATCCCTATGATACCACCCATGAACCGCAACCGTTCCAATTTGGAACGGTTTGGGACTTGAAAATAATTACAAGATATTCCAATTCAGGAGAAGGAAAGCCACACCGAAGGAAAACTAGGGGCGCTCTCCGTTGTGGCTCAGAGATTATCTCCCCTCTGCAAGTAGCATGCCTTGAAATAAGAGGATTACTGACTTCGACCACATCTCTGATGTTGGTTTCACCAAGATTGACGAGTTGAGGGAGAAGATCGGTGCTGATCAATTAAGGAAGCAGGCCATTGTTACCCCGAACAAGATAGGTGCGCAGATTCTCGAGTCCAACGTTAATGCTGGACTCAGGTGTTCAGGTGCGAAGTATGCGTAGTTGAGTTTAGAAGAGCCGTTGATCATCATGCGCTTGATGCACCCTGTGTAAGAGGGGGTTCACTCGTGGTATATCCTACAGCGAAGTCCAGAAGTACCTAAAACAAATCTAGCAGCAATAACAAGCTTGAGAACCAAAACCGTCCCTACAGGAACTACATCAATTAAGCATAGTAGACAAAAAGTGTTCGGATCTT
>NW_003212716.1:0-2503 GCF_000006405.1 Perkinsus marinus ATCC 50983 | reverse complement strand
GAGGAATATATGTTCGCTTTCTCAGCTGCTGAGCTCAGGAGTTTCCTATACAGTGTTGGACGAATATATGTTCGCTTTCCTCAGCTGCTGAGCTCAGGAGTTTCCTATACATTGTTGGAGTAGGAATATATGTTCGCTTTCCTCAGCTGAGCCCGGGAGTTTCCACAGTTGTAGAAGTTTACATACGAATTCGGGTAGAGGTGTACAGAAACCGACAAGAATTTCCCAAAAATTCCCCGAAATTTCCATATTGTCACCAAAAAATCTGAGAATTGCCACTCAATTTATTCTTGTCTTTATTATTTTTCAGATTGTTCCATAGTAGTATAATAAAACTTGTTGATATTATAGTGCCGGAGGATCTGCTTAAGTTCAACGATATCTATTTGGAAGTAATGAGAGATGATATTAGAGACTTGGAAAACTAATAATTTCAATGCTTTCATTATTTTAATAATTTCTATAATTTTGATAATCTTCATAATTATAATTTTTTTATTGTGTATGGACATTTCTGAAGGTATTTTTTAAATTTGGCATTTTTTTTATATTTATAAAATTGAATTTGGTATGATAATTATATTCGGTATGGCGTATTGTAATATTGGTGAATATTTTAAAAAAGATTCGTGATATTTGCAACCGAGCATTATGTAAAACACCTTATTATTACCGCGCGCCACAAAACGATAAACGCGCTGTTTTGGGACAGGTGAAAATATCCCCTTTTGGATGCCCCGGCAATCGAAAACTCCGAAACCGAATATTTCGGTTTCGATTCGGTTTCGGTCGATGGACCGACCGAAACCGAACGGCGAGGTCCATCTTGAAACCGAAACCGAAAAAAACCGAAATATTCGGTTCTTCGGTCTTCTTTCGGATTTATAATGTACTACGGCATTTTTCCAAAAAAAAACACAAATTGAAGGCCTCATTGTCCACAGACAAGCTGTAATCATCGCATTCTTTGCAAGTTTCTGAATCCGATAAGTGTGCTCGGTTAACACAATGATAGTTACCTCACGAGGGTTGAAATATTATTATTGAAGGAGCTACACAAGGTGGCCACTGGGTGGCCACCGGCTATGCCACTATGGCATAGACTCCGGAGTAGTCCGTGCGTATGACGCAATACGTGATAGTGTTTGGAACGGTAAATTTCCAACCGTTATTTCTATAGAACGCCAGTGCATGTTCAGAAACTTGATTAGTTAGGCATGCCAGCTAAAACAGCTACGTGAATATTATCCACTGATTGAGCAAGTAACTGGCGGTTCCATTGGAGTCGCTCCAAGGAGCAAAAATCCATGGCTTGGATTCCATGGCTAGATTGAGCGGCCCAATAGATGCGTGCATAGTAGGTCACCTAACAACAAGAGTAGTAACTCATGATCTCTGATGAGTAGTACATTTTTGCTCCATCCTTAAAGCACTGCCCGGACAACCGATTGCTACTTCGCACCACCATAGCTGCCTTGATAAGGTCACATTCCATTGAAGTACGGCGAACAGAGATCTGTTCACGAATCTGCGAGAACAGGCTCTCAACGTTTGCAGTAGATAGCAACGTGTGCTGCACACCAACTGCAGCGTGGGCTATCAGTGGAAACTCCTCGCGAGCGAGGACGGTCCAGAATTGCTGATAATCGGTCCCGTGAGCTTCAAGACTTAAATATTTATCAACCTCATTTGTCACCCTGCAAACGAGATCATTCCCCATATCGGGAGGAAGATATTGTGGGAGAACCGAACGATCCAGAACTTTATCGGTTAGGCTGCGGCGCCTAGTAGGGGCGCCGTCAAGTTTATCTTGAGACTTCGACGATACTGATGGACCACAGGTGACAGCACTAGCCTCTGCGCTGACTCTAGTGGCAGTACGCCTCGTAGATTCGAGTACCGGGCCGGAGTTGGCGTTCACCACCCACGTTGTGAATGCAGAGATTAACGCATCACGCTTGAGAAGGTCACCATGAGGTAGATGCCTATACAGTTGATGATAATGTTGGATGACCGCGAGCCGCCCCAGGTTCTGCAGCTTAATAGCTGGGTCAAACATGCCCGGCACCAATGCGTCAGCCGTCAGACGGCTGAGCACCTAACAACTTGAGTAGAGGCGTGAAAACCAAGGCCATATCTTGAGCGGCAGACTTTTCCCACCTTCAGTTCAAAGCTCTCCCTCATACTCTCTCGCGCTTGCCGGATGATATCCAGTTCCGACTGCTGAGGCTCGTTGAGGTGACCCCACAGTTCATCGAGGTATCTAACGGAGGAAAACGATAAACTCGAAAAATTAGAGAAACGTGCCCCCTATATTAGCTCGTGTATGCCAAATATCTACCCGATCGTTACAGTATAGTGGCGCATCCCACATCGGCCGCCTGGGTCTGCATCACATCACACGCCCGCTTGAACGGTAACAAAAGATTCTCCAATTGGATCAGCGTATTCTTTTGTGAGAGCAATCGCTGGAAGCTTCTAAAATAAAAACAGCGTCCAGAGA
>NW_003209155.1:0-1009 GCF_000006405.1 Perkinsus marinus ATCC 50983 | reverse complement strand
ACCTGGCAGAACTCAATAACGTTCGGTAAGATACGGAAAGCGGACAAACCCGACTGGCAATACGCTCAAGTCGAGAGCTTGGACATACCCTATTTTCAAAAAGTATTCAATTAGCTTGAATAGTGTTCCTTCACAAAGTCCACACCGCGTTGGATATCTTGAACAAGCTTAGCCTTAACCGCCTGCAGCCTCGTCTCCTCGTAGTCGTTCAATTCAGGCAACGCCTCCACTTTAGCAATCTCGCAGTCATCTCCAAACTTGCACTTCGTCGCGAAGTAATCCAACCCACACATCGGCTTCTTAATGAAGGCATATGCCGACTGGGCGTGAATGATCTTATCCGCGAAACAAGCTGCAGCGTAGGCCATCGACAACGTGGCAGACCCCGCCCCTTGCTTCGCCTCCACAACTTCCGTTCCCGCGTTCTGTATGCGCTCGTCCAGCTGTCTGACCGCGTCAGCACTAAGTTTATGCGGGGGGAAAGCATGCGAGAACACAGGCATGATAGTCTCTCCAGCGTGGCCTCCTATGATAGGAACTTCAGCCTTGTCGACAGCAAAGTTGATCTTCTCAGAGAAGAAAGTACTGGCTCTCACTGAATCGAGAGTTGTGACGCCCACTAACCTACGCCAGTCGAAAACCCCCAACTTCTTCAACGTCTCAGCCGCAATCGGTACCGTCGAATTGACCGGGTTAGAGACCACACACAAGGTCGCCTTGGGCGCGTGTTCTCCGCATGCTTTCGCTAAGCCCATAACAATCTTAGCATTGATGCCAAAAAGATCGTCTCTGGTCATGCCAGGCTTCCTGGGTACACCAGCGGTCATAATAACAAGCTTGGCGTTCTTCAGAGCCTCGCCAATCTCCTCCTCACCAGCATAGCCCGTGACCTTAGCATTAGTGTCAATGTGACTGATATCGGCGGCCACGCCCTTGCAAGGTGTAGCCGCCTGCTTAATATCGTACAGGGCTAGCTCCTTAATGGCTGGGTTCATCTTCAACAACAGAG
>NW_003201155.1:0-2145 GCF_000006405.1 Perkinsus marinus ATCC 50983 | reverse complement strand
CCGATCACGGATTAGCGTAGTTTCTAAAAATCCAGCTCGTGTCGGATATTTGGAATGAGTTGAGTTGCACTTCGGGGTATTCTCCCTTTGTGACGCCTCCGAAACGTTTTTCAGGCACGCTCGATTCTCAGCGCGGCATTTTTGATTTGTCTTCCAACTTCGGTTTTTATGAGAGGCTCTTGAGGGTTAGAAAGTTCTTGTATAGGTAGCCAACGGCTTTGAAACGAGCCGCCCTTTTTGCATCACTTTTAACAAGAGTTTTCCATACGTTTCTAGTAGGCTTTCGAAATAGGCTTTACCTGGACAACCTGCCTAATATCAATGCGGGTCAAGTTTTGCATGCCACTTCGTGTGCTTGCGATATCGGCTTTACTGAGGCACACCTTACGGCGGTATAGTTGCCCTCGCCAGCTACTGAGCCATGTCTTAGGATGGCATAGGTGCCCCGCAAGGTTACTAAGGCATGTCTTAGGATGGCATAGGTGCCCCGCAAGGTTACTAAGACATGTCTTAGGATGGCATAGTTGCCCCGCAAGGTTACTGAGACATGTCTTAGGATGGCATAGTTGGCCCGCCCAGTTGGTCAGGCATAGGATGGCATAGTTGCCCCGCAAGGTTATTGAGACATGTCTTAGGATGTCATAGTTGCCCCGACCAGTTGGTCAAGCATATCTTAGGATGGCATAGTTGCCCCGCAAGGTTATTGAGACATCTTAAGATGGCATAGTTGCCCCGCCCAGTTGGTCAGGCAAATCTTGGAATGGCATAGTTGCCCCGCCCGCTGGAATCCATCTTGCTCAGAGCGACACAGGGCTCTGCAATGTGTCAAGATAACCTTCAAGAGAAATGCTGTCTGAATCGCGCCATTCGATGAATCGATTTGGTGATCAGATGCGAACTGTATTTTTAATAAAAATTTTTTATACGTCTGACGGGAATGACATTCGGTGATTGTCACCCTCTAGGACCACATACACATTGTGCCTGATACAGCGGGATCACCTGTTCAGAGGTATAGGCTGTTCATAAAAGGCTGGTCTCAATGCACAAAACTAGACAGCAAAAAGGATTCGCCTCCCATGTGAACCGAAATGCGGGGACAGGACTTGTGACGCGTATCTCGGCTTAGCGTTGTCGGACTGCCGCGCTGGGTTTGGTGGAGTAGTGAATTACGAGGAGTTTTTTCTCCGTTAGTCACTGTTGTTTGTTTGGTGAGAGTATGAAATCTCGTCACACTTCAAGCAGCGCGTCTTCCTCGCTCAATGGAACGTCCGGGAGTCTAGAAGAACCTATCATAGAACAGAGACTAGATGTAGAAGACGGCACTACCTTTCCTCCGAAGTGTCTCGAAGACAAAAAGACCGAGAAGACAATATGGGCCCGTCTCTGGCATGGTGATTGGGAGGTAAAAACAGGTCCGGATGGTTACAAGCCATTCTGGTACGAGGCTGCGCTATGTTGTAGCTTCACTACCTTCTTGGCATTTATACCATCCGAGCCCCACTTGACGACCTATCTCAGGGAGGTCAAAGGTTTTACAGATGATCAGATCAACTCTCAGATTTACCCTTGGTCCACTTACGCATGCATACCCTTCCTTTTAGTCGGTGGTTGCCTATCTGAGTTTGTTGGCTACAAACTGGCACTCATTCTTGGAGCAATGGGTCGTTTAGCTACCAGATTTCTGTTGCTGTTTGGTAATAGTTTGCTTGACATGCAGATTATGCAATGTACATACGCCTTTGGTACCGCGGCCGAGGAAATCTTCTATGGCTATCTCTTCCACGTTGTGCCCAAGGAGAATTATCAGAAGCTAACGTCGATGAACCTGGCGTCTCATGTTTTTTCCCATATGATATCTGGTATAGTAGGTGATGTTATGATCAATGCTTGCCACATGAGTCAAACCTCTCTCATGTGGGTTTCGGCTGCTTCGGTTATTGTTGCTGCTATCATAGCGCTTTTCCTCACTGGTGTTAAGCGCGACAAAGCTCCTAGGCCTAAGGAGGTGTGGAAGGCTATGAAGTGGGCTTATGAGGATAAGGTTTATGTTCTTATTCTGTTCTGGTGGATATTCGGCAATTGCGCCTATGGTCTTATCGATGGTTATGAAGCTTCACTGTACGATATGATGATGGTGGAAGA
>NW_003209404.1:0-1245 GCF_000006405.1 Perkinsus marinus ATCC 50983 | reverse complement strand
TGAACATATATGTAAAGCTTAAATGAAAATCATTTTTTTTGATATCAAAATTTTGGTGACAATATGGAAATTCTGAGGAAATTTTCTGGGAAATTTTTTATGGTTTTTGTATTCTTCTATTGGAGTTCGCATGTAAACTCCCATGATTGGTGAGGAAACTCCTGAGCTCAACTGAGGAAAGCGAACATACATTTCTCCAACACCGGGTATTCGTGCAACACAAAATTCTTAAGGAAGGACGCTGATCTCGGCTTGGAAGCACTGTCAACCTCATCCCACTGTTGGTGTGGTCATAGCTGTCTATTTCAATCTGATATGATAATATTGGGCCCAATAATATTATCATATCAGATTGGTGATATCATATTCAATACCCCCATAATATGGGGGTATTGAAGTCACTTCAATGACGGTCACTTCAATATCACGGTGAGTCACCGTCGGTGACACTTCAATGAAGTGTCACCGGTTAATATGAAGTGATGTAATACTCTATGTGAATTATAGGGCGTGCCCCCACGACCCATAACGCAATTGTTAACCGCGGGGTGTATTGTGAAGTATCTTTCTCACTGGTGTTTTCCATATCATGCATGGAACTCCATATTGACACTGTATATCAATATATAAATAGAGAATACGCTGTATGATATATAAGAGTTCCATTGTTGCTCTCAAGTTACTTGCCTCTGCTGAGAAGCAGCGATACGAGATCCTGGGAAAACTGAAAGAAATAGCGTCGAGACTGAGAGAGAAAATTGTCGTTCAAGCAAGCCGAGCTGTATTTGAAGAGATGTGAGGACCGCTATGTGATGACCACAGAAGGGACAATTTTTGTGTCGTGTGTTACAGAGCGAATGGCGTCGTGGTACACTACGAGTCGGGGCTGGAGAAGATTCTTAACGGATGCATGTCGGCATGTGCGAAGTCCAGCGAGAAGTATGCTCCGCTGATTCATTGAAGTTCCACTCGTGAAACACGAATGTGAAGTGTGAAATGTGTTTTCACTGGTGTTTTCCGTATTGCGGGTGAAACTCCATTGTATTCGCTTTTTGCAAGAACTACTACGCGGAGATATGAATACTTGAGACTGGCAGCAACAACTAGGCAAAGAATTCAGTACTTTAGCCTCGACACTTGAGATGGTCGGAAAAAATTTCCGGCTTCACGACTTGCTGATTCTGATGCATTTCGAGTCCTTTTTGAACGGTTGTGCTGTCCCTAGGCATAAGACTTATGTCGAAG
>NW_003209588.1:0-1263 GCF_000006405.1 Perkinsus marinus ATCC 50983 | reverse complement strand
GACACAGAGAGTGTGACACAGAGGGTGTGACACAGAGGGTACAACTTAACGAATATATATAGTGACGACGAGCCATTCCTTGAACCACGGAGAGACCGAATCCTGAACTGCCCAAACCACCATGGGGACAAAAGACCCGATACGGAAATCCCGTAACGGAATACACCACTATCGGAACTATAGTGCTCACCGAAAGCGACAATATACCGAATCCCCTGCTTATGGTATCGAGAATTTCATGCAGTGGCTCAACAACGGCAATTGCAGTGATATTCATGGAGAGAGTGGTTTCCTAGGCTTGCCCATGACCAACATGGTGAGTAACAGTCACTCAGTAACTCATCATGAGTTTTTCATTCAAAATAGCGAGCAAGAAATGGGTAGATAGTCCCCAATGAAGATAGTCGACCTGTCTGATCCCGAGGTACTTCACTTACCGTCTCAGGTAATTCCGTGATGACCGTCACTAGACTAACACAACCAGCACTGAATTTGAGAAGCTATAGAAATTCAGCTACCGTTAAGCCGTAGTATCACTGGGTATACTCGATGACAATTAATGGATCAGAAACGACCAAATCACTCTCCTTCACGATTAGTGGATTACGAATTAATGTTACAATGCGCGTAACGGGCGACTCTCCAGAATCGTAAGGGACAGAGCATACAATGGACCTCGTATTATAGCTTGATCACGGGAGAATAGCGGAGGTTCGTCTCCTCGGAGCATGCGAGGGAACTACTCACTTATTGAAGTGGAAGAAGGACAGACTCATCTTGAACTCAGCGACCAGATCCTGTCTTGAGTTGAAAACCTCTCTAAAAGAGCGCGCCGCGCGCTCTTCGAAATCTGCGATGCAGCTGGTGATCTTAATGCTGGTGAAGAGCTGCAGAAGGTCGTTGAACACGAGGTCGTATACCGATTTCTTCCGACTCGGCATGAGGATCAACGCACAAGGCGACATGACGAGGCAGTCCTTGTGCTTGACCAAGACGCCGTATTGCTGCTCCCAGAGAGGGCAGCATGCCGCGAAGGTACCATCGACAGAAAGGTGGAGTCCATTCTGACGCCGAGCAATCATCTCGATGTGGCTCCTGGAGGTGAAGATGAGGTGACGATTGGTATCGTCACGACCGGATTGAATTGCAGTATCTGCTCATCGGAGACAGCTCCTCCGGACTCAGACCTGAACGCAGCTCGCGTGTACTTGGGGGGGATGTCGAAACCATAGAGGCAACACGGTACAGGAGGCCGCGGGCTAT
>NW_003211865.1:0-962 GCF_000006405.1 Perkinsus marinus ATCC 50983 | reverse complement strand
TCCGATATTAAAGTGCTCCCCGTTGCCAACGGGCTTCGAGAGCTCTTCCCCAAGGCATTCTCCAACTCTGATATGCTGATCGCTGTATGTTCTGGGTGTTTTGAAGACGCTAAAAAGACAATACAATTGACCATAATTAATGTCAAACTGCTCTTCGCAAGCTATGTACTGGTACTAGTCATATTGTTGGACTTCACAAACGCATACCACACTTCTACCAACCTATCCCACTTGAATAAGTTCCATCTCCTCCTTCTCCATAGCCGATACCAACGCCTCAGTACGGGCTCGAATACTCTCTTCCTGCTGCACCTTATTCTCATATTCTATTCGAGTGTTCTCCAACTTGCGAAGCTAAAACAACACCATACTATTCCTACCAACCCAAGCCTTCACCTTTTCCTCTTCCATTCTCTTCCTCGCGTTATCCCTCTGACTCCTGATCACCTTCGCCCTGCTCGTATTGAGCCCTCTGAACCACGACGCTGCTAACACCACTCTTTCTCCCATATTACATATCCCTGATCCACTTCTCCTGCTTCTGTTGTTGTAACTTCATCTGTTCCTCTCTACCTTCCCGTACAAGATGCCGCTTACTTTCCAACACAGCACCCTTCGAGGCCTGCACAATTACCTCTTGCTATCTCCACCAATTACGGCAAGTCTCACCTCCCTCAGCTGCCTCGCCTTGTCCTTCAGGAAGGCGTTCCGTGCTTGAGTGGCGCGAACTGCCTGCCACTGCTTTTTATGCAACTATTGCGACCACAATTAAATAGCGAGCGAACACCTATATGGTTCACCTCTTCCTTGGCAAGGACTTTGGCTTCATTCTCGGCACGTAACGTGTTGATCTGCTCGGCTCTGGATATCATAGGTTGACCATAGAAGATACACAATAGGTCTCAGAGTTTACTTTCTACGGGTTTCCTGTATTTTCTTCCAAGCTTTTTCTTCCTCCTGCT
>NW_003210014.1:0-1202 GCF_000006405.1 Perkinsus marinus ATCC 50983 | reverse complement strand
CATCATCACCAAGCTCTGTGTCTAGTTGTAAGAACAACATCGATGCTCGAGTGACTTCGGCGGCCTGGATCGCAAAACGCTCTCCAAACTTGGGTTGGAGGGAATACTCTCGAGGACTAGGTGTTCAACTCGTGCATATTGTACTCGGCATCAATAATAGGCAGTATGGGGTTTTGCGGTTACGACCGAAGATTCGGCTATTTGGGTAACCTAGATCGGGTTGAGCGGGCAATTCATTAATGCGCTGTCTTGACGAGTGGCTGTGACTAACTGGACTCGTTCGATATCACTAAGGTCTTGGGTGGCGGCGGGCCGCAGTCGAATGTTCTTCGCGCGGGATACGAATAGTATTGGACGGGTCGTATTAGCTTATCCCAACGCAATAACCGACTACTAAGAAACATCCCGGAAACATCATTTCTCATTTCTTTCGGACACGTGTGAATTTGCTACCATTTCCTCCTGACTTGCTAGACTTGAGCGACTGATGGACCGCCTCAGACTCTCCAAAGCTGTCGAAACCTTTGAGGATGCGCAGATCTGGTTCGCCGAGCATGCCCAACTTCTGCGCCAGATCTTCAGGAACGCCAGGCACTGCGCTCATGCCAGTAGAACGAAGTACGCCGCTGGCGATGGCAATTATCTGTAGGATTAACGGGAAGGGTTGTCGGAAGGGTTCACCATTATAATTCTGATACCATATATGATGTTTTATTGAAAGCAATTTGGAATTGAAGATATTAGGAAACCACGAGCCAGGAGAAGATTACTAGCCCAGCAAGGTTGGAGTGTCGCTTCACCTGGCTATTGCGCAACTTCGCCCTGCTGGACTTGAGATGGGCCAAGAGCGAGCTGAACATAGTCTCCGCCTGATGCAGCATCGACGCGTTACTCGATGCCCATCCGCCTGAGGTGGAACTCCATTGTACTGAGTGGCCAGCAATCGGTACCAGACAATGCGGTTGCAGTTAGATCGTTGGTGTTGAGGAGCCATTGGGGATCCTGTAGAGCTCGAGGTAAGGGCTTGAGCGGGATGGAGTGGCGAGTGAGGTCGGATACAAAACTGCTCTCTTCTCTAACAGAGGGGACTTTATTATTGGTCGGAAAGGAACGCCATACTCTGGTAATAGGAGGACTGCCATGCCCTCCTTCCCAGCCCGAGCAGTACGGCCGACTCGGTGCACATAGGAGTCTACATGACT
>NW_003199607.1:0-1691 GCF_000006405.1 Perkinsus marinus ATCC 50983 | reverse complement strand
GTCCGCTCAGCAGCTTTGCAGCACACTGATGTCAAGGATATAGGTCTAAAACCGCCTCAACACAATACCCGCCTTCTTTGGAGTGCCTCTAATTTCAGCTCTTTTCCACTCCTTAGGCAACCTACCCACTATGAAAGAGGTGTTGACAATGTGCCACAGCCAACGTAGTTGAGCTTCTCTCCCTTTTTGCAACCACGACACCCCAATTCCATCTTCACCTGGAGTCTTCCCCTTTTCCAATTCACTAACCGCTTGTTGCCATTCACACCACTCAGTCGGTAAATTACACAATTTCCCTCCCCTCAACCACATCCTCTCACGCCTCAGGCACCGGATAGATTCTTTCCTAACTGCAGCATCACTAGACTCAAACCTTACAGTCGATACTCTCTCATAATGACTGGCTAATGTGTCAGCTATATCTTTCTCATTCACCACAGTCTTCTCACCACGCAAAAGATATTTCTTCCCGGGCACTTGTAGTCTCTCTTTGCCTGTATACCCTTCAGCGCATGCCACAGTTCAGTGGTAGGGGTAGTTGGGCCAACATCAAGCAGAAACGTCCTCCACTCACATGTCTGAGCCTTGCATGTTAGCCTCTCTGCCCTTTCCCTAGCCTTCTTATCGGCAGCATGATTTTCTACTGTAGGATTTAATCTATAAGCTTCACTGGCGCTCTGTCTCTTAGAGACAGCCTCACGAACTTCAGGGTCCTTATAGGAGGCGGAGTAATTGAAAACCTTGCCACGCGGGATCGCTCTCAATGTCATAGCCCTGCGATACGTAACAAAATCTCTATCAACATTCCCCGTGGGTTTAGAATCCCCAATTTTTGACTCGAACACCTCCGCAAAGAGATCCCAATCGTCCTTATCAACATTCCAACGAGGCTTCGGCTCAGATACAAGCTTATTGAGACCAGATACTGTCAAGAAGCAAGGACGATGATCACTGCCACCCACATCCCAGAAAACCGACCATTCGCAGCATGCGGCTAGCTCTCAGTCTACAATACATAGATCAATGACTCCATGACTGGCACCGAGACGGCGACAGACATATGTCACATCTCCATTATTCACACAAACATGGCACCTATCACTCATCCATTCTTCCAGCTGCAACCCACGACAACTATTCTCATTTCTACCACCACTTCAAGGTAGTGACTTTGCATTAAGATCACCACACCAAATAACACTTTCAGACTCCTGAAGCTCACACTGGACAGTGTCCAATGAGTCTACATTGATGCGAGCTATCGAGGGGGAATGATAGATATTCGCCACAACAAAACTCCTACCCGCCTTCCAAACCATCACCACCAACAGTTCTGTATCTAAACCTTCACCTACACCACTCCCGTCATCCTCATCCAGCAATAGCCTATCATACTTGATCTTGTCTTACACATATGTCAGGAGTCCCCCACCCCGGCTTGCACTACCAGACCTATCGCGCCGTTCATGATCGTAACCTGTTAGCTTGAGATTACCATCAGTTACCCCACCACCAAGCTTTGCTTCTTGAATGCATAGAACATCACAAGTCGACTTCAACATAAGCTGATGAGTCTCCCGTAGCTTTGGTTTGGCACCATCAGCGTTGAAGTGAACCACCTTCAACTCCATCTCCTCAGCAGTACTTTTATAGTACGGCTTTTGGATCACGTAAACGGGGTCCTTCCTAAC
>NW_003211847.1:0-2885 GCF_000006405.1 Perkinsus marinus ATCC 50983 | reverse complement strand
GTATAGGGACGAGCGAAAACGACTGGAGTATCGCGCGAGATTCAGAGGAAGGCGATGAGGGCTGCTGCCTGCCCCCTCCTGGGACAGTCGAGGAGAATCCACTACTCGCTACAAGAACAGAGGGGGAAGGTGAGCATCTGTTGTGCTAACGATAGCGTTACCGATGGTCTGGCAGTTCCCCATTGTGGGGAAGAAGTGCAAGTGCCGCCGCGTATGACTAGGTGCAGTAGGGCTATGAGTTCTACTAGTAGGGCATCCTTACTACCCCATCCGGATCTACCAGTGAGTTGGGTATACTGGGAGGAGGCTCTAGTCAGTGTTGTTGGAGTAGGAATATATGTTCGCTTTCTTCACCTGAGCTGAGGAGTTTCCTATACAGTGTTGGAGTAGGAATATATGTCCGCTTTTTTCACCTGAGCTCAGGAGTTTCCTATACAGTGTTGGAGTAGGAATATATGTTCGCTTTCCTCAGCTGAGCTCAGGAGTTTCCTATACAGTGTTGGAGTAGGAATATATGTTCGCTTTCCTCACCTGAGCTCAGGAGTTTCCTATACAGTGTTGGAGTAGGAATACAGTTTTCTAGCAGGAATATATGTTCGCTTTCTTCAGCTGAGCTCGAAAGTTTCCCCAAAGAATTCGGGTAGAAGTGTTCAGAAACGAACTCAAATCTTTCGAAAATTTCCTAAGAATTCTTATATTGTCACCAACACATGTAGTTGACTATGTGTATAGTTTCCCACAATGATTTTAGTTGCATCGACTCGATCGGGGAGGGGTGGTGCCGAACGATGAGAAACAGCAGCAACAGGAAGAGTTCCAGGCTTATATCTACCCGGAACAAGGTGAGATTCTGTGTTTGTGAACGATTTAACCCGGGTAAAAACGTTGGGTGTTCTCTGATAGGGAACGGCGATGCCGTGGCTGAGATAGTAGGGCATACAGAGAGCTCATCTAGAGAGGTAGAAGTAGTGTATGTTAGAGTTAGCATCGGCGCTCTCCAGAGTCCCAGTCAATCCTCGTCAAGTGTAACCCCAAGGAGTTCATGTACGACAGTAGCGGTAGACTCAGCAACAGCCAGGCTTCAGGCGCAGGTGGGCATCTTGGACGGGTTCTGAGGGTCTAGGGGGAGGTGCCTGTAGGTACTGCAGTGTCCCCTTCTATTGGATCTAGCAAGTACTGAGGATGAGCAGGACTCTCGGTGGGTGGGAAGGGGTAGTATTAAAATGTTAGGCCTAGGGATCGAACCTTGGACCTGGGGCATTCGAGCATGGTAGCTTAACCGTTAGCGCAGAATGGAGATTATAGTCGTAGGCAGTGTGGGAAAATATGCATATGAGAATGTTGAGGAAATTTTGGGAAATTCTCATTGGTTTTTGTACATAATTTTATATCTAACCTCAGAAAAAAACATATATTCCTCCGACACTCTTCGTATGCATAGATGTGTGTTAGTTACCCTCTGCCGAGATTTGACGGGCACCCCTCCAGATCGGCTGAGTTCCTTCGAATGGTCATCATAGAGAGTTGCTCTCTCCTCCTCATAGACAGAGCTCGGTTGTTGTTTAATAAATTCTATTTGAAAATGGAGAAGCGGCGGCATGAGAGTAGAGCATCATCGCAGATGAGTCAAGCTATGATGAGCGGTGTGGTAGTGGCTTCGGCGGCGGCTATGTTTTTACTCAGCAGTAGTAAAAACTCTGGCCATGCTAGTTGATATCACATTGCGTGTGAATTTGATATGCAAATGTGTGTTATTTTTTCCCGAGATTAAACTATATCGCATATACAATGTAACAATGGCTATGAACATATATTGTGATGAAAGTACCCGTTTGGGACTGTGATGATAGCGACAACTTGTTCACAAAATAACACACATTTGCATCGATCAAATTCACACGTACTATTCTATTTCTCTTTGGCTTCCCATACGGGAGATGTAAGATTTGTAGTATTCGTCCATGCTTGCTATTAATATAACAACACTTGTGTGAGGGTTGACCCTCAATTCTGCTGAAACAGATTTCACAATCCTTTCTCATACCACTCTTTGCGTTCTTCTCATCACAAGGGCTGTTTTCAGCAGTGTTGGAGTATGAATATATGTTCGCTTTCCTCACCTGAGCTCAGGAGTTTCCTATACAGTGTTGGAGTATGAATATATGTTCGCTTTCCTCACCTGAGCTCAGGAGTTTCCTATACAGTGTTGGAGTAGGAATATATATTCGCTTTCCTCACCTGAGCTCAGGAGTTTCCTATACAGTGTTGGAGTAGGAATATATGTTCGCTTTCCTCACCTGAGCTCAGGAGTTTCCTATACAGTGTTGGAGTAGGAATATATATTCGCTTTCCTCACCTGAGCTCAGGAGTTTCCTATACAGTGTTGGAGTAGGAATATATGTTTGCTTTCCCCAGCTGAGCTCAGGAGTTTCCTATACAGTGTTGGAGTAGGAATATATGTTTGCTTTCCCCAGCTGAGCTCAGAAGTTTCCGTCGTAGAGAAATACTCTAGGATTTCTTGGAGGGGAAACACTGAGCTGAGGTACTCTCTTGAAAGACATAATTGAACAAGTGTGTGCCAATTGCGTGCGCCAATGAATTGTGCGTTCTGCACTACTTGCGGTTGGCTAGTAGGCTTAACGCAGCGTGATCGGGAGATGTTTCACCATCTTATGTGTGTTGATTAAACGTCTCCCCCTCCCGCCCTTCCCTTGACGTTGGGGGACCCGGAGTGGTTACATTTCGGGGTTGAAATGCGGTTGAGCTTTCATCCTCTCGTGTAACTATGTCCGGGTCTGCATACGTGAATCTGGCCTCGCAGTGAATCTCCAGTTTGCGGGCACCAGTTTCATCTATGCTTCTCCCAACCTCAGCGTCTATGGGTT
>NW_003216581.1:0-1066 GCF_000006405.1 Perkinsus marinus ATCC 50983 | reverse complement strand
GCCCATTAAAGTTTGAGAATAGTCGAGAAGTACTTCCCCCGAACCTCTATCATCGCTTTACCTGACAAAAACTGATAAAGACTCTAGCTATCCTGAGGGAAACTTCGGAGGGAACCAGCTACTAGATGGTTCGATTAGTCTTCGCCCCCTATACCCAAGTCTGACGAACGATTTGCACGTCAGTATCGCTACGAGCCTCCACCAGAGTTTCCCCTGGCTTCACCCTGCTCAGGCATAGTTCACCATCTTTCGGGTCCTAACGGATATGCTCATACTCAAACCTTTCACCGAAGATCAAGGTCGGTTGTTGGTGACCCCAACATGGCCATACGGCCTCACTTTCATTACGCGTATAAGTTTGCCACTCACACACTCGCACATACGTTAGACTCCTTGGTCCGTGTTTCAAGACGGGCCGGAGGCAACCGTTGGAAGCCAGCATCGCGATTACTAAGTGCGAACAATCTCAAAGCCACATCCTGGCCACTCGACGAATCGAAAAGCGCAGGGTAATGACAGTTAGAAAGCTCGTTGACCAGCAAACGCACTTCCTCACTGACCGAGTAGTGAGTATCGCAAGGAAGCAACCAATTCACAGATAGCGAACCAATTAGCATCCAAGGATTATTTCCACTCAGCCAGTGATGCTGACGACTGAAAGTAGGAAACACCACTAACATCTGCCAAACAACTGCTCAACACGACCAGGTCTGTGAATGAGTAGCAGAAGACAGGAGCGAGCAGCAATCCTACAATCAGCATATGCAACGGCGGCATCCGCTTCCTTCTCAACGATTTCAGGCACTATTTAACCCTCTTCTCAAAGTTCTTTTCACCTTTCCCTCACGGTACTTTTGTGCTATCGGTCTCGAGTATATATTTTGCTTTGGATGAAATTTACCACCCGTTTACGCTCCAATCCCAAGGAACGCGACTCGTTAGAACGCAGACCGTACGTGACAAACGGCGAACGACTCACGGGATTCTCACCCTCTATGACGCTCTTTTCCAAGAGACTTTCGTCCGCGATGCCACTGGTACTGCCTTCAAGCCACATTCAGAACCA
>NW_003206284.1:0-1311 GCF_000006405.1 Perkinsus marinus ATCC 50983 | reverse complement strand
TATCTTCTAACCAAAAGCATCATAACAACTACTCAGTCACACCTCTAGGGCGAGCTCAACCAGCATAGCCGGTATTTACATTCCTCGGATAGAGCCTGTAGCAGTATAGAGTGGCCTCACCCGTCCAAGAGCCACAGATACAGCACCATATGGTGGAGAATTGCACTCCTAAACGGAGACACGAGCGACTAAGAAACAATCAGCAGCAGTCAGTTTACACACAATGAAAAGTAGCAGCAGTAGCAGTAGTAGCAGCACGGATAGTAACAGATGTTCCAGAAATGATAGAAATCACTTTGATGATACATTACCAATACTGGAAACGATAGTAGCATTAAAATAGTCCTTCACCTCGTCTATGCGTGCAAGCCAGATTAGCACGAGCAGTAAGAGCAGCAGTAACGAGTAGCATCTACCATTATGAGAGGATACATCATCTCCAACAACCATCGCAGCAGTAGCCGATTCTATCTAAGAGCCGACAAGCAGGGGCTCTTCGAGCTTCGGAGCTCTGGGAGTTCCAAGAGAAGCCGCAGTACTGGTACTATACAAACGGTTTCTTTCTCTAGCATAATGCTTGCGGCGCTTCACCCAACTCTGGTTACGAATGCGATTACGCTTGGGTGTGATGGAAACATGTGGGCCAGCTGTGCACCCTTCTGTATAGCCACTCGAGTCGAGAGAGCGAC
This sequence comes from Perkinsus marinus ATCC 50983, assembly GCF_000006405.1. NCBI lineage: Eukaryota > Perkinsozoa > Perkinsida > Perkinsidae > Perkinsus > Perkinsus marinus. The sequence goes on along the minus strand of NW_003206284.1, from coordinate 622 downwards.
CACAGCAAAGGTAACTGCAGAAAAAACCGCTGTAACGCAGGCCAAAAACAACACTTACGTTCTGGTGAATTGGAGGTAGTTTCCTCCAGTAACCTCCAGATTATCTTCATAACCCTGGGGATGGTAGGAACACTCATTGCTAGTGTTATCGGACAAACGAAAAATAGCACCACAGCGATCCTGAGAGTGACTGTGGGCTAAGCATTATACCATGCTACTTACACAAGGTCTTTCGCGCTGCCATTCTTTCTGAAGGCACGGCAAAATCGCTGCATTGATGCCTCTATTGGTCGAGCTAAGGGCTCGCAGACCGCCCCAGCGACCAGTAGAGCAGAATCTGAAATATGAGAGATCTTATCAGCAATTGATGTCTAGAATGAATAGGGTTACCCTCCGATTCTAGCAAGAACCTCAGGGGGAAGCTCTGATAGCGACCCCGTAGGCCTGCGTATAGGATCCTTGATTGACATGATTAACTATAGATTAAAAGGAAGGGTGTGGGTAGGTACAAGACCTAAAAAAATATGTGAAGTAGCTCCACCGAACGGTTACTGTGAGGTTCTTTCACTCCTAACTTAACATGAGAGATAAAAAAGAGACTAGCGTAAGATCGTTTCACTAA
>NW_003201424.1:0-1012 GCF_000006405.1 Perkinsus marinus ATCC 50983 | reverse complement strand
ATGAAGTCTCATATAGGTATGGTCATGGCATTGGTCGCTTGGCACTGCAGTTCATCAACAAGGGAGAGGACATTACTATTAGCAACATCAAAACGCAAGTGAAAACTTCGCTCCGCTAGGAAATGGTGTGTTATGATAATGTTGAAGGTGCCAACGGGTCCCTCGGATGGCTTCAGAGTGAGAACAACAGCATTGAAACCGGACACACTGGAGCCGGCACAGCAAGCGGTAAGTCTGTAACTACTAGTTCTTTCTTATCATACTTGCATCTTTTGATGTGTTTTAAACTACAGAGTGCCCCCAAGAATGGGTTGTTCAACAGCCCATTCTTGGGGGCCCGAACAGCCGCTGTTGTCTGTAATTTAGCAGTACCAAGTTGAATTCCAATGGTAGCATTGAAGAGCGCTCGTCAAGGTCTCACTGGGAGATTCGTTGAATTCTGCAAGATACAGTCCGTAGCACATCTTATTTTGGGCATTCTATACTATGAATTCGCCCCTTGGTCAGCAATAGCTGACGAAGACTCTTATGGTGTTTCTATCTGCTACAATATCATCATCATCATAGGATGGTTCACTATACTTATTTCCTTGTGGAACTCCCTCTAACTTGACTGTTCGATCGATATCAGATCGAGTACATTCAAGTTGAGTGTCTGCGGCCCTTCCTGCAGCCACCACGCTTCCTGGTCACCTTCGATGTCAATGGAGAGGATACGAAACAGCTGCCTATGACCTTACCATGTGAGTATCTTCAATTCTTCCGCGTGCGGGCGCATGATGCAAGTTGAACTCACAGGTGTCCTAACGAAATTCATCGCCCCGGCTGCCATCACGGCCCAGCAGTTCCTACAGTTTTGGCAGGATATGCAGAGTGGGGGAAGAGAGGCGATGGTCACGAGTCAGGCTAAAGTGCCGCATACTCAATATGAGGGGTGAGTGTTAGTGGCAATAGCGCTCGCCATTTTGATCGATATCGTCGGATATTGGCCAGTAACTATGTGGGTCCGTAC
>NW_003205889.1:23809-26313 GCF_000006405.1 Perkinsus marinus ATCC 50983 | reverse complement strand
GAGGTATGGACTTCAGAGCATCACATATACTGTGGTATTCAGAATGTAACTTGAGAAAGTCAGTGAAGTGGCCAGTAATGGAGTAGATGATGCGCTTTGTCAGCCGGTGAGAATCAAAATCAGGCAAAGGCTTGCACTGACAACGAATTTTCAATTCTCCTTCTTTGTTGAGTCGCAGTTGATAGCCTAAATGAGAAATACATGGTGTGGCATTGGTTTTAAGCGCAAGATGATTTTGCGATTACCGAATCAAAGTGGTGAGTTGCTTCTTCTAAGCAAGCTGGACCACATACCAGGCCAAAAAGCATCGTTGAGCAGAGTTCACAAACACGTGACCTAAGCCATCGCGATCTTGTCTTGCTGGTGGCATTGCACCTGGGTAATATAATGGCTTGTATACAACTGACTCGGGTTTATTCTTCCATTTCCATTCAGCTTCCCGCCTGAAAATGTTCAATTCTATTCTTTTCCGACGGAGTGTTAGATCTAATTACTCGATTATGAGTTCTTTTTCATTAGTTTTCGATATAATCTTTGATTCTAATTCTGATCTTTTTCGTTTGGGTGTATTCTTATTTTGATCGACTTCACTGTTGTGTTTCGCTGTGTCCCGTAATGGAACCGCAACTCCAAAAGATATCGGTTAGTTTTTGTTTACATGTTTTCCTACAGCATGATTTAGATTTATCTCAACTACTTCATTACTAGTTGTTATTGGTTTAATTACTAGCTCACCACATGATCTTACCCAATCCATACCAAAAATTGGATCTATCTCTCTTTCACCAATTGAACTATAACACCACCCAAACTTAATGCTGGACCATTATTGAGTTTATACGCTTCACAATTCCCGGGGATACTACCGAGCATCAGCTTTCGGCTCACAGAGTGTACGGTACACCGTGTACCTGATAGCAATGACTTGCATCCGCTAACCCTTCACTTACTAGGCTTACTGTGCATCCAGTTTCAACCATCCCATACCTGATGATATCACTGCTCTCGGTTGATCTGAGTGTAACAGAGAGATGACGGCTCTCATTAGTATCTAGCATACTCATGATTACATTATTATTGCTGTCGCTACTACCGGGCTGACTGGGGCAATCCTAAGCTACATGGCCACGACCATTACAACAGGAACATCTCACATCTCAAGAGTTATCACTCTTATAAATAGTTCTATTCCGGAAACCAAATCGACCTTTGCCCTTCCAAGTCCGGCCCTTTCCTTTGAAGCCCTTTCCTTTGCCTTTCCCCTTTCCTTTCCCTTTTGCAGAAGGGTATGAAGGATAAGCTGAAACAGCAGCTATGGTTGCTGACTCATAAATCTTAACACTCTTAGCCAATCTGAGGCAGCCCTCTACAATATCACCACGAGACTCCCAAGGAGTCTTCCATTGACTCTTCAGGGCTGGCAACCCTGGAATATCACTCGGAAAACCTTCCCAGAACATAAGGCAAGCTGCTGAGTACATCCATGTTTGGTCGAGCTTGATACCCGATGGTCTCGATAATGATACCAAGCGTTGTGGCTCGGTAAGGAACTCAGCTAGAGATTCGTTAGGATGAAGCTTACGATTGATGAACTGATGCCAGCTCTTGGATAGATCCATACCATACCCATCTATCAGCACCATTCGGGCTTTACGTCGTAAAGTTTACGATAGAGTTTGTCATCCTCGACTACAGTAACGTGTGATGAGGGACAGACGTTGGCCTCGATTGTCGTATAAGCACCACCTTGGGGATTGAGGCGCAACAAGGCGAACTTCTTACCGGGAGGGACACGATTACATAGCATATCCAAGGTTGAATCAAATCTGGTTAGCCAAGGCACAGGGTCTTCTTTGAGTGGGAAAGAAGTTCTTTTCCATTATGGGGAGAAGGCATTATAAAGAATGTTCTCAAAGTGTCACCTATAACCGATGTGATTGTTGATGATGGACTGGAAGTAGTAGTTGTAGTAGTAGTGAGGGCAGTAGTAGTCTTGGTCTGGCTACTTTCAGCAGCATTGTCTTTGGCAGGCTGTTTTTGACCGGTATTAGAGCACCTATACCATGGCAAACCGGTTCTTATAGTGGATCCTGCCTAGCGACATGTATGCAGACCCTACCCGATAATACGCATCAGCTAGCCGGAAACGGTTGCGGAAACTTGAGTGGATCCAGCCATGCGGGTCCTACCGGATAACTCGCAACGATACCTGGCGGAACTAATAATTCGCGATCGCCAGGGTGGTTCCAGCTTCAGTGACTGAAGTTCAGTCAACAGCGACGGATACGACTACGCTGGTGCTCACTAAGCCCCTCATTTACCCAGGGTATAATAATTCACTATCGATGCCAGGCCCGTCTTCCACTCAAAAAGACTTGAAACGAAGGTAGCCCGTTTTCTGATAGAAAACATTTTACAGTGACGATGGTTCACTGCCCGAATCGATGCCAGATCCGCTGAACATTGTCCAGTAGACAGAGCCGGAATCACAGCATCTAGGACGG
>NW_003205889.1:14629-23709 GCF_000006405.1 Perkinsus marinus ATCC 50983 | reverse complement strand
CTTTACCATGCTCTGACGATGACAACTCGACTCTGAATCATAACTCAGGATTGCAAGGCGTCGAACATCAGCAAAAAATATAATCTGGATATCGGTGATCGGCAAGAATCCAAACTACATGGATCGAGAAGGGTGTCCGTGAGAAACAGGGAGAGAGCATCCCACAACGAACGAGAATCACGATTCACTGCGAGTAACAGATCGTAAATGCGGTCTGGATGTGGCGATAGGGGATGATTCAGTCGACACACTAGGTTGAGGAATGAGCTCCATAGGCAGGTCCCGCCTGACCAACATTGATTCAATATCAGTCCAACACCGAGAGAACACTGATAGAGCATAAACCAGATGGTAAACCCTAAAGTTGGCAGAGGTGATGAGTGAATTAGTAGAGCCCGCCCTAGCTGCCCTAACCAGCTCGCCACGCTTCAGGAGGAACTCATCCAAACACTTCTGCATACCCACGTTAACATCATCTGCTACTGCCTGTATATTGCCGCCGCCTGTATTATCCCAAGTACTACCTTGTAACACCGCAAGAAGCCGTTGAGTCGCTGCTCTGAGAGTATTCGCATAATCTGTTAGTGTCGATAAAAGTGGTGACTCCTTCGCCACGTCAATGTCCTCATCTTCGAGTGCGTATGATATGAGTGCATTTTGCAACAGCAAACCAGATTGCACAAGCTCGATGATTCTAGCCGAATTAGCTACAACAAGTTTGGACAAGTGTGGCACGAGACGCGAGTTACCCAATACTGTTCTCTCAATGTTAGCCTCCAACTTGAAAGACATCATAGCTCGCCAAAGGACGAACAAATCATGCCCAAATTCGTCACGAGCATCAACCACATCGGTATTGGACTTTACTCCACTCCTTACCTCTACCAACTGAAGCATGGCTTTCAGAACACCTGTCGACATATCTTCGATAGATCGGGCTGAGCTGAGCCTCATATGATCACATGCATAATCGGGCAAAACTGTGCCCGATACAATTGATGCATATATTGCACCAGCTGTTGTAAGACCCATTCTCCAACAGGCAGCTAACAATAACACATGATCGCTCATATCAGAACCCAAGGTCAATGCCATACATACGACATACCAACCCAGAATAAACATTCGACCACCATAGCCAATATTAGGATAAAGACTAGACAGTTTACCAATAAAGGTAACTATCCACATCTCCACGAATAGAGCAACTCTATTACGATGATTCACTGCTAGACAAATAAGAGCAATAGAACACCCTACGATAGTACCACCAGCACGCCATGTACCACGAAGTATTGACCCACCAGTGGTAGGATAGAAACATAGCCAACAAGGGAGGATACCCCAAAAGCCATGTTGCAATACCATCTCGTTGTACCAGCCCCCTACTACCAACACTACTGCTGCTATAGTTGAACAGATGCTCATACGCAGGCTGAACTTCAACCGCGACTTCAGACTCTGGTCACCCTCTATACTCGAGAAGAATGGGCGTTTCCACCAATTCACCCAGAATGCCTTGAACTTACCGGGCAATGCGGCGATTTCCGATGATAATTCGGTCTGAATAATGATAAAACAGATTGACACGAGAATAGAGGCTCGACCTCGCAGTTCCCACTCACATCATCAAGCTTCTGCTTCTCTGCGCTACATATTGCTTTACGGAATTCTCCGGCACGTATAGCAAAATACATCATAGACCCGAACATGAACTGCAGTCGCATCAATTCTTCTGTACTAACCTTTTCACCAGCATCATTAAATGCCTTCCTATCAACCTCCAACAAGTGTAACTCTACTTCCCGGGACCGTGCTCTAAGATCTATATCGCGCTCTTGAGCACTTCCGAGCCCTCGTAAAACCAAGCCAACATCTGACCTTAATTGCACAAGGTCGGCAGCTAAAGGATTCCAGTACAACCTGTTCATGCTATCCGTAAAGGGACCAGAGAATATGGCTGATCGGAGGGAGAAGAGGAAGCCAGCCATGCTCCAAGCTGGACTACCAATATGGGGTGGTATTTGGGTATTGGATAGCTGCATGCATGCATGAAGGAAGTCTTGGTATGCGTCGTTGATCATATCCTTTTGTTTGGTACCAGTACACGTATAGGACAGTAGTACGTCATAGAAATTGGCTGCTGAGTATGCGAATTGGTCAATCGCAGATGGTCCTGCATGAGGCAACATATTGAATATCTTAAGTATTGTTAATAGTGTAAAGGTAACAGATATACCATAAGTGCCTGCAACAGCTATACCCATACCTTCACGATAGGCTTTAACGAAGTAGAATGTTGAGGTGAAGTTAGATATAACCAATGCTGGCTCACCCGCTATAATAGCGTTAAGTTTACACCCTCCATGAGTATGTATAAGGCAATAAAAGAATGTAAAAGGGTACTGGAATAGTACCGCCCAAAGTCTATTATCACCAATGCTAGTAGCTATTAGATGGACCAAGGCACCGGTAGCCCATGCAAACCATGCTGTGGTGATAGTAACTCTCCAGAATGTAAATGACCATTGGTAATTGAAATCCGCGTCGAACATTGCCCACATCGGGGCGATAATCTGATAAAATACTATGTTATAGCTCACATAGGGATATAGACAAACAGATGGGCTTACTAGAGGGAATAGATACCATGCTCCTGATGGTGATGCATACAAGGGAATGTATGCTATCGATACTGGTATGAGGGTAAAGAGTGCTATAAGCAGCTTGTAGACAGGGACTGATCGAGGTGTGTAAGGGATAGTCATAGTGTATGAATAATCCACACTAAAAGTGAACACAACAGATTAAATTACCAGGTTGTTATTATTACACTATAGAGCCCACTTAAGGCTGAATACCACCCCAAATGGATATCATCGCTTCTACAGCGAAAATGATACCTAGTCCCACCGGTGTACCACTCATATCATGGATATGATATCGGATATCAGATATCCGTAATATTCATCGAGGAGGGCTTGCAATAGGAGTATAGCAAACCTTCACTGTTAAACTGGATAACGCGAAAAGACGAGGCTTGAAACTAGTTGTAACTTAGGTCTGGTAGTAGATCCACAAACCACTACCAGTACACTATTCGTCATATGAGTATTGTCATCCACTGACATCTTTCAAGTTGCCAATGATGATAATCCTTTATGACGAGGATAATGTAGGAAAAGCAACAGTGGCAGCACCAGCAGCATGAGCAGATCTACAAGAAACTTGAGGAGCTTGATTGCTGCTCCTGGTCTAGAGAACTCTGCAAATTCTGTGCCATCTCCGCAGAGGCCTTGGTAACGATAGAATAGGACTCAAACCTGTAGACAGAACATAGAGGTATGGGATGATGAGAGCAGCAGCGGTGGCGGTAGCCACTTGAACATTACATTCGATCCATACACTTAGCCAAGCATATCTGCTCATTCTTACCCAACTGGTCAACGAAGCGTCCGTTCTTAGCGATGCACTTATCGAAACAAGTCTTGCGGGTTTGCTGAGGAGATATGACAATAGTGGACAATAGGACAAAGCATTATGACGACGCACTCCCTGGAGCATTTGTACAACCATTGCATTGATTCCTTGTACAAGGGCCTGCTGCTGTTCCTCAGGGGTAGCATGCTCACTACTGCTGGGAGACGATGATGATGATGAGAAATCCATTAGGGTTATCAAATGGGATGCACTCTAGCTACTATGAATAATAGGACGTACAGGATATACCCAAGAACAAAAAGTGCTGTATCGGGGTTTGATACGGGATTCACCGATATCGTACCACGCAGTGAATGTTAGTTCATGAGTTTTCTGATGACCATTGAAGACGCTTAGAATGCAGAGTGAGTAGTACCCTACTCAAAGCTGGACCAAGTGAGAATCATCTAATAGTAGGAGTTATAACTCTTCAGGGTTCTCAACCTAACATGATCTCCTCCCGGCTCACCTTACTACTACTATTATTACCATATTCCCATATGCATCGTAAACAGGTGGTTTGTCTGTTAGTTGGTGTACAGCATTCTCCTTAAGGAACCTACCACAACAGCTTACTCTCTATGTACATAGGTCCCAACACACTCAATGAACCGATCTACCGTCCGGGGACCATGGAATGCTACCGGCGCATGTTTCCTCCCTAACAAGGAACCTAGTGGGGGACAAGTGTAGCATTGGTACATTACCCGCTGGGTAGAGCGCAATGGTCGGGAAAACATCTACTCTGAAAGGCAGCTCATTCTGTGTTGCATCAACCTTCACAATCTTCAACCTGATGAGAGGTTATCATTGTAGCCAGCCTGATGATGGAGCTGGTTGCTCACGTTGAGCTTAGATGCTTCACCTTCTCCCCAAGAGATGAGTATATTCCGCTTAGTTGACGACAATGACCACACCATGGTGCGAAATAGTTTACCAGGACATCATGCTCATCATTCATTACGATATCCTCGAAGTTATCAGATACAACCTGAATATTGGTGAATACTCAAGGTAGAGATTCAATTGTTGTGATGAGATACAGTAGTAGATGACGATGATCTGACCACCTGTAGAACTCCTTCATTCCCTGAGTATTGTGGTATGGGCTCAGAACGCCTATATGGACTAAGTCCACCCTCATCAAACTGCTTGATAAAGCTTCGTACGTAGTCCTTACTCAATTTACTTCTCATTGAATAGGCTGATGTTAGAGACCGTACTACTATAACGGAAGTCTCATCATCATCCACTCGTACCATCCTCCTTGGACTTGAACTTTGAGATACTTCCATCAAAGAATGACACGTGACTTGATTCTCGTGCTGGATGATATAATATACGAACGATAGGATTCTCCTGGGCATCTCTCTAATGGTAAACAGAGTTGACATAATATGGTTTACAACAACCTTACAGGATCAACACCAAGCTCATTCAATAAATTATCTATATGGTGTCCACCAGATATATCACACACCGAGAAAAGTAAACTTCCTAAAAGACGATAGATAGTGGCGGTGGTGGTGGTGGTATGAGGTAGGAGTGATTACCAAGAAAGTCCTTAGCAAGCTCTCTAAGGTTAACCTCGGCTTCCTTACCCGCCTGGGTATCCTTATCTCGGATGAGGTACAGTACTGGCATACCACTAGATAGTAACTAGCAACGAATAATGCTGATGGTCAGCTATGATGATATAAATAATGTAGGTACTGTCTCAGCCCCTTCTGAGGTGTATTCGGTGATCAGTGGGACCCTCCTTGATAGGATGAAGTTGTCAACCTGGATACAAATCCAATGAAGGAGTTAGATAGTACAGGGGATATTAGTATCATATAAGGGGATCGACAGTCCAGCCACAAGCAAACGATGGGAACGTCAAACGTGTACCTTGCGATAATCCAACTCCCCTTGATAGATGGCATGATGATCATCATGGAGGTAGAGTAGGATGATGGCAGGGAATCCAGCCGGTCTACTGCTTATTTTACTGACAATACACCGATGGTCCCAGTGAGAGTAGTTACTTACCGTCTGTTGTATAGATGATCCACGATGTCCTCAGCTACCTGACCATATGCTATAGCGAAGAACACATCATCAAAGTGTCGCGTACAGTGTTTGAAACTACATACATAATGATGTACTTACAGTGTACCGTTGTGTGCACTTACAATTCCCCATCTCGTTCATCATTAAAGAGGCCAATAGCAAGGAGAGGATTATTCTCGGCAAACTTCTCAAAGTCTCCTACGGACTCCATCACATGATCCTTATGAATAAAACGATTAACCCAATTAACGACTTTTGCAGCGCTGAGGGAAGGAGCACTCAAGAGAGGTGAAATGACAGCTAGTGGTAGTATCGCAGCATGCTACTATTACTACTACCATTTAGGATCACCAACATGCATCTCGGTGAGAGGTAGTTGATGCTCTTGACTATCGATGAACAACTTCACTGTTGGATAGTACGGTATCTGGTGCTTCAAGATAGCCTGATATCATAAGCATTGCCTGATGCACGTAGAACAGATGTGATTACATTAGGGTATTGTATACCATCGATCATACCAAACCTCATTGGGGGATCATGCATGGCAAGCTTCTCGACAGCATTATCGAAAAAAGGTTTGAACTAAGCATCGAGATGATACAACTGAGTAGATCTAATAATATACTCACACTTCGACAATATGGGCAACCAGGTGCATAGAACATAACCAATGATAATCCACTCTTAGGGATATCATTATCCAGGTCTGACTCACTAAGCTGTCTTATCGTCTGGGGGATAAGACAAAAATGGATGAATGTAGTAAGAGATGACTGCCATTACTCCCTTTCCAGAATCCCCCCAGAGGGACCAAGCCCTCACACTGTGTTGTGCACTTAGCTGTAGGAGGAGAAGAAGGAAAGTGGACGATATGATGGACATTGTGATGGGGATAGAAAACCTTGGCGAGGAAGATATTGATCACTGCTAGCCTCGTAACATCGTAATAATGTTCCTCGAAACCGTGCAGTACACCTATAAATACACTGTAATAATGTAGTCCCAAAAGCTAAATAAATGTCCTTACTTATGTATGTGGAAACTTTCTACTAAAATGTATGGCGGTCACTCTCTTCGCTGAATAGATTTCGTAACGGTACAGTTTGCCATGTAATCGTAATGCTACCTTTACCATATCAATACCCCCAGTGTGGGCATAAACAAGGGAAGTAGGATAGTGGTCTTCCCAAGTACTACCATTCTTCTCACATCGGGTACAGTCCATACAAGCTGTATTGCAAGTTCATGATCTAGTAGTATAGGTGACTGGTCCTCAACAATGAGTGGTTACTGAGATACCATCTACCATACACATATCATCACAATGAGTAGATAACCCGATGTATGACCTAACCCGAGTACCCATCACCATTAGCATACAAATACATGCCCTATCTATCATTAACCTCAAGAGATAATGCATGACAGTATTCAACCATCGCATAAGTGTAACTAATCACCTACACCACATCTAGCTACTTACCTATGATACCTAGCACAACTGATATACACTTCAGAAGTCTCATTAACATCAGGCTCACATGATATACAGAATTGTGGCGTCTTGGCATGTATGCAATGATAGTATCCAAGTAGGACTGTATATTACACGGCGTCCCATCATCACATGTACAGCATCTCTTTGAAGGCTGCTTTTATACCATCCCCCCAACCTCTGCATTCAGGCATTTGCCGCTCATCGCACACTCCATTCCGTTTGCTGGACCACCGACGAAACGTATTCAGCGCGCGCCCGAAAATTGTATACGCTTCAGTAGACGCAAGGTGTGAGCTTCTCCTCCTTCGTCCAGGAGCACTATGTGATAGAACACTCGTGATATATCATGGTATTTAATAGTTACTACCTGTTTCCTACATTTTATCCATCTCATCAACTAGATGCTTCGTTGGCTGAAGGCTGATAATGAGCGTTCTAAGAAGACAGAAACCTTCCGTAACATATCAGATGGATTGGAACAAATCTACAGGGATAAGTTGCTTCCTATAGAGGAATACTATGAGTAAGTATTATTGTCATGATAGTGACAGTCACCTGTCACCACCACTACCACCTCAGCTTCCATCGCTTCTATTCGGCTCCTCTTACTCCTGCTGACTTTACTGCTAAGCCTATGGTGATGCTTATAGGACAGTAATAACATCTATTGGGTTGGAGGGTGATGATAGTTATCATGACAGATATTCCACTGGTAAGACTACATTCATAAGACATCTCCTAGAGAGGGATTATCCTGGTATGAGGATTGGACCAGAGCCCACTACCGACAAGTAATCCGACGTAATGTGTTCATACATTGGCTCATACCGTCGATGATCCTAGGTTCTGCTGCATTATGGATAGTAGCTCCTCAGGTGGAGGGGATCATGTTATACCTGGTACTATGAATACTAGTGGTAACAACCATAATGATCCTTATCATCAGGCAATGCATTGGTAGTGGATCGGACACTACCATTCACACAACTCGGGCAGTTCGGCAACGGGTTCATGAATCGTTTTGAGGCGTCGATGTGAGCAAGTGGAAGTAGCATGTTGGAAGGCTTGGTATTCGTCGCTATTCAGGATGGAGGGTTCACCAGTTTTACAGGGTGTATCATTTATCGATACACCCGGCATATTATCAGGGGAAAAACAGAGGCTGCAGAGGGGTTATGATTTTGAAGGTAATTCTAAACCCTATCTACACGCCGAGCACTTTGTATCCTCCTAGGTGTGGTAAACTGGTTTGCTGATAGAGTCGATATGATACTGCTACTATTCGATGCTCATAAACTGGATATATCTGATGAATTCCGTCGATGCATTCTAGCATGTGGTCAGAACGAGAATAAGATTAGGATTGTTCTTAATAAAAGCGATATGGTAATATTGGACCATCTATACTCTGCTTTCCTTCAGCGGACGATGCCACTGGAAGTGTATGCTTAGGTAACTACTCAGCAGCTTATGCGGGTGTATGGTGCCCTTATGTGGTCACTTGGTAAGGTTATCAATACTCCTGAGGTAGTGGTCATGGTCATTTGGCTTATCATTTTACACATTGTTCAGACATCAAGAGTCTTCATCGGGTCGTTCTGGGATGAGAAGTTGAATAATGATGAACAACGGAGCCTATTCGAGAAGGAAGAGTCGGACCTATATGCAGATATAGCCAAGTTACCCGAAGAGGCTGCTCTCAGGAAACTAAATGATCTAATAAAACGTGCAAGGTAGTGACCATACATAACCATACACCCAGGCATACATAGTGATGCACCAATAATGCAGATTAGCTAAGACCCATGCCTGTCTGATGACATATATTAAACACGAGATGCCCTCTATGTTTGGGAAGAATTCGAAGAAGCGTGAGCTCATTGATCATCTAGATATGGTGTATGAGCAAGTCTCCAAGAAGTAGTAGTACTAGTATAGAAGGATAGTATTATTAATCTCATGTTGATAACTAGATACAACCTTCCTATTGGTGACTTCCCTTCAGTGGATTATATGCGCAAAGAGTTAGCACATTACGATTTCAGTA
>NW_003205889.1:8047-14529 GCF_000006405.1 Perkinsus marinus ATCC 50983 | reverse complement strand
TACCATTCTCAGCCTGGTAAAGGGGAAGCATCTCCCTGGGCTGACGACTTCGGTGCTGCCACTTGGCTATCAGGCCCTCCAGATATATCAGAGTGAGGAGTAGCAGTGAACCATACCCGACTGTATGGGCGCTTACATCATTAGGTATATGACACTATTCGAGTCATGTGGTCCTGATCCAGTTGATGGTAAGCTGTCTGGTGCCCGAGCTAAGCAGGAGATGCTCAAGAGTAATGAATTTCCTATCACGTTCGAAATGGGAATATATTGACATTCAGGCAAACTTCCGTCTGGAGTATTGCACAGAATATGGAACTTAGCAGATGTAGATCGTGATGGGAAGTTGGATATCAACGAGTTTGCCCTGGCCATGCATTTCGTACGTATGCGTTTAGACGGCCACACACTGCCACATGTAATAACATATATGATGTCGATGTTGAATGAGTACTTATCCTTCCAGGAGCTCCCAGAGAATATGGTGCCGAAGTAGAGTAAGCTCAAATACTGTGCGATCTATTGTTTCTTTCAAATTCCGAGATGATTTGCGTTTCGCCTCGCGACGACAAACCGAAGAAGAAATAGATGAGACCAATTGAGAATGATTCGAGTAGATAAGAGTTTCAGTTGATGTTATTCAACTTTACCCCAGTTTCCCGAAGATAGGCTGAATACTTCTCCTGCAAACCTCCGTGATACACTGTGTGCAATTCTCAATAACCACGTATTCCTCGATGAACTCCATCAGTTCATGGATACCAGTATTCGGAGATATTGCAAGGAATACATGAGGAAGCTACCCTGCTGCAATCGCTTCCATCCTACGGTTGCTTAGATATGTCCCTCTTCATACTCCCTCTTCCTCTAGATATGTCTCTTCGTACTTGATAATTTATCTGTTCAATTTGAATAGATTGATTCTGACTCATCAATATGCGCTCTTACATTGACAAATATGAATACATAGCCAGTTAGTAAACCAGCACTATGGAAAAAAGCGACCATCTATTACGTAGCTTTTGGCGTAGCCAGCTATTGCGAAGGTAATATATATAAGGACGCCTAACCCGTACTATCCCCTCAACGAGCAAATTGGGAGCTAATGCGACGAATCAAAGCAAGAAAGCAAACTTCCATGCTGTATCGAGTACCCAAGAAGATACAAAAAGTATCACACTGTGTAGTGGAATACCTCCGACTCCATTTACTAGCATAGCCGTAGGATCCCAACGATGCAAGTAGTATGATGAGGACGACCAACAGTTGTAGAGCGTAATTCACCAGTAACTCTATACCAGTATATAGACATCCCCGTAGCGCCATCACATTAGCAACAGATTCCATCCAGCAATACACCGCATGAGCCTCATATCCATCACTTGGGAGGGAGCTATGAGGGACGCGGAAACTTGGAGTAGAGACTCTACTGTAGAGTTCCTAAACTTCATCGTTCTGAGACAAGTTATCTCATCCGAGTCCTTTCTTTAGGTATCACAAGAGGTTGCTTCCACTGATTGAGGCTCCTATGAGGAGATGGTAACCATCGCCGAGTGCCTGTCTAGGATGATCTGACAGTCAGACTTGGACAGGCCATCAAACGTACGAAATGTGGGAGGGGTCTCATGAAAGGAGTTGCGCTACTGATGGGAGCTGTGTCTCTAGTGTTGCCCAGGAGCATGACTACTATAATCCCGCTCTGGCTATTATCACATCCTAACGAAGGTATGAGTAATGCTACTCAATACTAGCATGATGCTGCTCATACATGACGTCATCACGTCGTCAAGTGTGTACCTCCACTCGACGACCCTCATCTTCACATCATTGAAGGGGCCGTTTGACAACATCTCCATCATTAGAGCCTATCATGTCGAAGGTCAATAGCCGAGTCTAGCATACCCGAGTAGCTACCCTAATATCCTCCAGCTCGAGACCTAGATCGAGTTCTAACTCGTGATAACCTTACTCGACATCCCTGTTAGGAAGGATACACCAAGGGTTGGTGTGATTACTCCTTGGTGACCAAGCAGGATGAATTACCTTATGCAGCGGGATGAATAATAACTTCATGGTCATAGCTTCTCGCACTACACCACCACTAGAGTCGATAGGAGATACGATTAGTAATCAAGTTCAATTACGAGACCCGAGTCGCCAATGCGGACACAACCAAAGGGCAGAAACTTGTAGCGTCGGCGAGGGAAGTAGCACCGGTACAGTATTGCAGAATGTATAAATGACAGCAACAGCCTGTAGTGAGTTCTTCCTTGTATGTGTGTAACTTCCGCTCCGCAGTTGCGTTGCGGGTTTTATCTTCTCCCCACCTCCCACTCTCGGGACAGCTCGTAGGCCGACCTGCTGATGTTGACCTCGAGCGGGCTGCAACTCTGTGACTTACCGGCCCGACGTGCAGGTTTCCAGTCCAAACTTAGTCTTTCGACCGGGACACGTATTCAGAGTCCGTTGTCCTATTCACCATACCGCCGCCCGGAGTGAGTGGGAGGCTGCTTACCGTTGACAACATTGTGGTGACATTTGATATACCGAAGCGAACTGTACTGCTTGCCCCATGCGTCAACGAACGTTGTGAGCAACAGACTAGTCTGGCTAACTTACCTCAGTTACGCCTGACCCACCGCTTGCCAGTAGGCAAAGTTTGCCCCCCCCCCAAATGCTGCGGCATCCGGGGATGGTTAGGCGATGGCGTTGTGTCATGAAGGTGACGATGGTGGCAATGGAAAAACTGGGAAGTGGAATGCTAGGCACAAAAGCATAGGCTACTTTACTAGTGAAGGGGTATCATCATTACACGATCCTCGAGGAACTAAAAGACAATGATTGTTAGAGACGAAGGGTCTTCCCGACGACCACTGTCGTTATTATGAAGAGCGGACATAAACTAGTCCACAAGAGTGTGTTACTGCACATAGATACACCCACAGACACGTTGAACAGAAAAATAACTATAAAGTAATGAATGGTAGAGAGATAATGAGCAAGATGAACTTATTAATGCTTATGGTGGGTTAGTGGTAGTTATGGGATAGATCTATATATCGACACAGTATGTACACAATACTGTTGCCACTATGAAGAGCGATGTTGGAATATTGAAGAGCCACAAGAGTGGCGAAATGTAATGAGAGTAATTAGCAGTTCGAGTAGTCTAAGGGGAGACCAATAATGGATGAGGGCACTCTACCCGATGTTGGTGACCGGCATGGCTCCTTTGGTACTTATAGTGTAGTAGTAAGACTAGTATAGATAGTAAAGAGGGTTTATATAATGGGAACAATGCTAGTTAACTACATTCACTATCGTTAATCTAATCCTGTCCATCTTAGACCATTTATGCATCATATACCAGCCACACAATGGCAGCTATAAGCACTAAAGGACACATAACTACCAGGATGAGTCGTATCTGGCTATGGACTAGTGTACAATACTCCAACTCATTGCTACTACCACATCCCATCGAGCACATAGTCTATCCTGCCATACAGTAGATGTATCCTCCACTGCAGTCTCCTTTGCATCATGGTGGTCTTCATGGCTAGTTGGGGCAATGGGGGATGGGGAGGTCGATGATGATGATGATGACGGTGTTGTCTTATCATCATCATCAGGTAGCTCATCGCCAGGGCTGCTTGGTTCATCTCCTCTCGTAACTGATAGTAGGGATTGAGCATGAAACAGCAGACAGTAATAGAGATTCGGTAGGAATGTAGAGTAGATGATTCGATCCCTCTTGCCAGCGTTACCATCAAGCATGTAATCCAGATGTGAAGCCGCTTCCTTGGGTCCTTGGTTGGGTCTCATAGTACCACTCAATTCTTCCAAGGCCGAGAATGCGAAGAATCTCAAACGATCGTCGGCAGTCGATGAGGAGGATCGATATGTGTCATCATTACCACCATCACGATAGCAACGATAAGCTAGTGTCCCTGGATAACCGCTAATGCTAGGCACTGCTGAAATACTACCACATTACACTTGGCGATGTCACCTTGTTATTACCTCTATTAGTATCATCATCACTCCCTGTGGAGGACGGTGTTAGCCGCCATTGGGCATATCTCATGGCTGCTGCTGCTGCCTTCTTGCTACTCTCTGGAGTAGTAGGGGCATGATGATGTTCCATTCAATACTATTGAATATGTATAGTAAGAGTAGTAGAAAAGCAACCTGCAGCAGTTATCAACACTCCTTCCCGAGGTGATGTAATAACCTTTGTACCCGGCGTCACTACAGGTATGATGCTCTTACCAGGGTTCGAACCCGGAAGACCAAGATCCCCAAGGACGACTACAATAGAAATGGCTAGTAGTTCAAGGAGTAGATCAACGCTCATCACCTTGATGGTATCTCTATAGTGATATAGTCCTTATCTACAGGGACAGTCAGTAAGCTGCTATCACTAGGCGTTATCAGGTAACTCAGTATTGATGATGATGCGGTATGAGTAGGTTGATGATGATGAGAATTTATCAGCACACCATCATCATCATCATTATCAAGGAGTGTCTACGTCTCAGTGAGGTAGTTACTACATGATTTCTACAGCATACCATGAGGTGATAGCTTCGAACATCCGCAATATAGCAGCCATCTGTCATAGTAGTTGAAATAGTTACGGTTGGGTACACTAATCAATACCATAATCATATCCACTGTCACATGTAAGTGAATCTGGATTGTTCATATCAATGCTCCTGGCCTTTCTAATCTCGTTATTATCCTGTTCCACTGATCTGAGGTCCTATCAGCAGTTACCCAGACCCCATTCCCAGAGGTGTATTCAAGTATATTTACATATATATAGGGACCCGGCTCATTGGCTTCCTTAGTGTATGCTTTTTATATTACTGTATCTAATCAGGAGCTATTGCTAGATGTTGGTGTCTTATCAGGTAGAATACTATCACTCCTAAGGATATTATCAGCATTAATTACCAACACCCCCTCCCGCGACCTATCCACATGAACGATATACTTGTCACCAATCATGTTTCATGCGTCACCGCCGTGAACCTGGCCGGTGTAAGAGTGCTGTGATCTCCTGGCCTCGACCGCTACAATCCCTTATGAACTACACTATAGGGGTAGTAAGGCAGCCCTATATCCATGTCTATAGTCGTCTACTATTATAGTACGCATGATCTCCTACATACTGTCGTGTATAAGTTATTAATCAATAGCTCTAGTTTTTCTATCATTACACCTTTGATGATGAGTACCACTGACGGCAATGTATTGAAGCCATCTGCTGTTGGTACTAGAAGGGATACAGGTAGTATATCCATAGGCTACTCGGTGATGTCTCATTATAGTCTATGTAGGTGTACTATACAAGATGCAGAGACGCCAGCCTTTATCAGTAGTACTTGCTGAAGAGCATAGTAATACTGACGATGGAGAGGGATCTCATGGTCTCAAGAAGTGCCTGGGATTACCTGAGGTTATTATTATTATCAACACACTGTGTTTACTCTGGACCACCACACTTTCAGGTTATATCCTTTGGTTTGAGTACCACTGTTGGTAGTGGCATTTTTGTTACAGTTGGTATCATAGCAGTGAAGTAATATATTCGACTTATGATCCTATGATTATTATATATCAGGTATAGCGGACCTGCTCTATTTATGTCATTCCTAGTTGCCATTGCTGGATCTCTATTATCCGCTTTCTGCTATGCTGAGTTTGCTGCTAAGATACCAGTAGCTGGTCAAGCCTACACGTATGTTGACGCTTATTCCTCTCTTTGGATGATAACCACAATTCATTATTCATCAGGTATAGTTATGTATGCATTGGTGAGCTAGCAGGATTCATCAATGGATGGCTGTCTACCGTGCCGTAATGATGTTTTTCCCTTCCTATCATGTAAGCTTGTGATTATTATCAGGTACTGTATAGCATCAGCTGCAGTAGCACGAGGTTGGGCTAATTATGTACAATGTTTCATACGTGCTGCATTTGGTGTAATACTACCATCATGGATGTATGCTACACCTACTCAATATGGTATCATATCATTCTCCTTCCTAGCACCAACTCTATGCGCTATATGTAATACTATAAGCCTTATTGCCACAATACCATCCCTATTCTGTTAGGTACTCTCATTTGTTTGTCGGGTGTAAAGGAGAGTGCTACCTTTAGCTTTAGTATGGCATGCCTTAATGTTGCCTTGTTGCTAACCTTTTCTCTCTATGGATCATATATGTACTACTCTTATCATCATTATTATTATTCTTTTAATACCTACATCAGGTACGGGGACGTTGGTAATATGGATCCATTCACCCTCCCTAGTGATGTGGCAGTTGATGGGGTCGGAGGCTTTGCAGGGGTAATTCGTCTGTAGAGAGCAGCAGGTGTTGTTGCTGTAGTGAGGTGGTTAGTAGGTACTACGTGGATCTGGCCTAGCTTTCTTCTGCTGTGTTGGCTGGGATGCTGTATGTACATTGAGTGAG
>NW_003205889.1:6404-7947 GCF_000006405.1 Perkinsus marinus ATCC 50983 | reverse complement strand
CCTCTACGAGGACTCCATACCCCTAGATCTACTTGCCGTCTATACCTACTACATGCTACTACTACACCAATCCTCAGTCTACTACTACCTCATAGAGCCCGATATCAAGCGATCCCTCATAGCCTCACGATCCCGTTCTGCTACTGCTAACCTACATGATCAACACTAATCCACCAACTATACTCGTCTGCTCGCCCTCCTACTACTACTACTACTTCTGAGTATCCACGATAGCAGGTGGTACCGCCGTAAGCCTATTGAGCATCTTCTTATTCTGATGAGCTAAACCACCCCATTGACGATACTCTTGCTGCCTTCTCTGTGTAGCCTCTTCTATTGCCTCTCCCTTGACAATAATCATCATATATAAGTGATGGTGTAGTCGTCGTCGTACATGATACATTTTGTTACAAGTACGCTGTGCTTGTCTCTTTCTCTCCTTATCTATGTTTAGCATCTTATCGAGTAGTATACGATTCTCTAGCTGTATCTCGGCATTCCTCTCTTCCATTATCAACTTAGCCTTCCTCTTGTTCTTCAAATGCGACATCTCCTTTGGGGGCTTATTATCGATACCTATACCATCATCAACACATACCAATATGACTTAGACTACTCGACTTCACACTATCCAACGCTATTAGATGCTTCTTGTGCCTATCACGTTCTGCTCGTTCAAAACATACCCTACTCCCACCACTGGTGACACTAACAATGACACTCTATATCCCTCTTATTGCATGATATTATTAGATCACTTCCATATGTTAGTGATGAGGCCACTTCTCTTATCTTTGCCTTCCTTACGCATTATAGGCAACGAGAAGGCCAACGATACTACCGAGCTCAGGCTGACTCAGGCTTATTACCAGTCCGACAACTATAACACAAGATAAGATACTGGAGCAAAGGTACAGACAACAACCGCGCTACTGTTTCCCAAGCCTAATCTATGATGACCCTGGTTGTTGTTGAATGAATGATGATAGGTAAGAAGTAGCCAATATAACTAGCACCAGGATAATGATGATCATAACGAGAGTGACAACAACGCGGATATGGATGAATGATGATGATGATGATAGAGACAATAAAGAACAAGACCATCGGATCGTGAGTAGTTGCAGATATAACGAGATGATGTCGACAGGTTCAATTATGCACAAGGTTCTTAGCATTCGAGACAACAGCAATAAAAGCTGTGATGGCAATGAGAGTAGGGCAGGTGTGATCTCATCACACTGTAGAGGAATGTAGCCTTAAGAGTACAGCCAACATGATGATACAGTCAACAACTTCATAACTGTACTCATTGCTGCTGCTGCTGTTCATAGTGATACCAAATAGCTACCTTCATTGCTGTTAGCATCACTAATACGAATAGACCTACTGAGCAGTCTATCGGCACAGATGATAAGTATTACAGTAGGATATGTATCATAGTAATGCTACACCAACGATAGTATCACGAGCAGCACTAGAGAGGATGGCGAGAAGAGAAAGGTGGTGGTGGTGGTGATGATGGTCCTGTAAGTGCGGCAAA
>NW_003205889.1:1994-6304 GCF_000006405.1 Perkinsus marinus ATCC 50983 | reverse complement strand
AGAGTGTTCCCATTAGAGTGATGACAATCATCACTGACAGTTGCAATAAGCTTGGCGCATTGTACTACGCCTCATCGGTCGTATAGATACTTACGATATGGTCTATACTCATAGTATTGGCTATCTGATAGAGGTAACGCATCCCATTTAGCCTCTATGAAAGTCTCACTTCACGTGCGGTACTGCGGTCTACTGAACACAATGGTTGTGTTGACTTTAGGTAATTGCCAGCCCGGTATTGATTCATCATAAAATGAACTCGTGCAGTAGTGACACCAGACACAGTGTGCAGGCTGGTATGCTCATCAAGAGGGACACTATTTGTGAAAGGAGACAGCCGCGACACAACCCGAAGCCAGGGCTGTAGCTACTCCCCCTGCTCAAATTATTCAGAGCGTCGCTCTTTTTTTATTATACTACTACTAAGGCATCATAGATGTCGACATCAGCAACTGAGGTGGAACTATCTGTACGTAAGGGCAATGAGAGTCTCTCTGTGGAGACCAATCATGACATTGAAGATGGTGTACCAGTAACCAAGCCTGGTTCCTCTTCATCATCGTGCTCATCTGATAATGAGATGAGGGAATTGAAGCCCGATGAGAAGAAGGTAGAGGAGAAGAGTTTGGAGGATTGGAAGCTGCTTTTCATGTTTATGGTTTTGGGATTCATCGCCTTGGCTCCATGGAACTTCGTCCTCACTGAGTTGGTCTACTTGAATGATAAGTTCGAGCATCAGTTCAGTTCCAACGTCTCCATCTACTACGGTCTGTCTGTCAATGTGGCCGAGCTGTTATTGATCTTCATTGGTAACAAGTTTGCCTTTGCTCCCCGTATGGATATTGGATGCGTACTTCTAGCATCATTCAACATTGCCCTGGCTCTCGTTGCCATGTTTATTGGTAATGATGATCCTTGCGACAACGCCGGTCTCGGCTTTGGACTCGGTCTGGTTTGCACTTTTATGCTTGGTTTTGGTCACTCTTTTATTGAATCGTGTGCCTTTGGTTTGGCAGCTCTGGGTTCTCAGGCTTGCATGAATTGGGGTATGATTGGTGAAGGTGTTGCTGGTCTCATTGGATGGCCTATTAATATCTTGATCAACTATATCCTTATATCATGTGGAGTTGAGCGTTATGCTGAATGGAGATGCTTTATATTCTTCCTAGTCACCACTGTCTTAACCATTCTCTGTCTACCTATGTACCATTATGGTATGATGAAGCATCCCTACATGAAACAGGTTATGGAGATGGAAGCTAAGCGTAAGGCTGGTGGACTCAAGCAGCGACAGACCAGGAGACCTGTTTACAGGATCCTTATGGATATCGCTGTACCTGCTTTCGTGGTTTGGTGTGCTCTTACTATTACCTTTGTTGTCTTCCCATCCCAAGTTACTCAGTTTACTAGTGGTAAGGGTGCGGCTGATAACGCATCCTTTATTCCTCTTATTACCTATATGTATCAGATATTCGATACTGTTGGGCGTTTCGCGCCTAATGTTGGTATCCGTCTTCCTCAGTTGTGGCTTGTTGCCTTAGCTCTTAGTCGTGGTATCTTTATCCCACTATTCATATGCATCAAGTTATTCCCTTGGAATGCGGCATTCCAACATAACTACTTCAAACATATCATGATGGCAATATTTGCCTTCACCAATGGTGTTACCAGTACTCTGGGTATGATGATGGGTCCTACCAAGGTTCCTGATGATCGAAATGAACAAGAAATCGCTGGTTATGCCATGAGTTTCTGCCTTATCGATGGTATCCTTATTGGAAGTATCTTCGGTATATGGGTTACTGATATGTTGCCTATGCCTTCATCATAGTTATGCTGATGAGGCTATCCTACTGTCAATGATCGTTGTTGACCTGATTGGTCAGACGGTCTGTAGCAATGTTATATATATGTTAACTTTCTCTAGTTACATCATCATCATTATTGAGGGTGATGGCCCGCGCTGATTCGTGTATTGCCATCCTCTTACTCTGTCTTCTTCACTTCCCTATAATCTGTATTGCGGGATCAGAGTGTTGCTAACGTTCTTGCATTGCTAACGACATCTTCGGCAGTATTCGCTTGTAGTATTGAGCTCCAAGATGGTCGCTGTTATAACCTCCACTACTATTCGTAGTTATGCTGCCTTGTTGTAGTGTATGGTGTACTGCTACACTGTATTGTTTGATGAGCCGTTTGTTCTCAATAACAACAACAGTGTCCTTGGAGAACTCAAGTTCGACAACGTGAACCATGTTGCCTGCTCTCTTTTCTTATACACCTAGATGTCTTTTTTTCCTAATCTCCTATACGACTAACAAATTATGCCACTCGCATGACTTGTTGGTTCTTTATGTCGCCCGTGTGTTAGCTAGTCTCTAGTGAAATCTGGGGACAGCTTAACTCGGTTATGCTCCTTTATGATATCGTTAAGATTTCGATAAAGTGCTGATATTCGGTGCTTTATCATTCCGTATGATTGATTGATCTGCTGCTTACTAGGGTGTCGATAGCTTGTGTATACTGTACCAGTCGAGAACTTTTTTGAACAACGATACTGTGTTCGAACCGATATTCTGGTCACCTAAACCGCTTGTGAATGAAGAACTAAATTTTTAGTTCAGCGTTAAATGTGTTTTGTTGTAAGATGATCGGGTTGGGGTCATAAACGGCTGTAGTTAAAGTTCGGTTATGGGTGAGCATCGGTCAGCTCTGTTGAGGAGAGAGTGAAAGGCGACTGGTTGGGAAGCTATCGGGTTCACCTTTGATTGAGCCATTTCTAATTCGTTACTCCCTTTATATAATGTTCGCTGCTAACCCCGTACATAGGAGCCTGGTTTTCACCCATATGATCTGAATCTTCCCGTACTCATCCCATCTTATTATATTCGATCCAAGCTCGTGTTTATGGCAATACTTACTTCCAGTTATGGTATTGTTGCTACTCTCGATATGATTGTTTACTATTTTATGAAAGACCTTGAGAATATTTGATATCTGAAAGACTGCTCTGAATCATGTGAGCTGTGAATAGCCGGACCTGTTGGATCAGAAGTATGCAGGGATTCCGAATGCACTGCGAATCGTAGTATTATTCGAACTGACAGATCTTTACCCCAGCGATTCACCCTTTCCGCATCAGACTTTTGCTAGAGTACCCCGTACTCCTATGATACGATGGGCCCCGTTTCCGTACTCGTACTAGAGTGAAACATGGAGGGATACCATTATGAACGATTCTCTTTCTGTTGATTTATAGCATTAGATCAGGAGCGGAGTTAGAAATATACTCCCACCAGTAAAAGTTGGTATTTTGAGGCGCAATTTCAACACGTGTATGCTAATAATATGTGGAGAAAACTTTTTACCGGTCTTCGACTTCTCACTAACTACGAAGAGTTAGGCCCTGAAACTTGGAGGTCATATCAGGTAAAGCATAAGTACATACCTCCCTGAGCCGCAAGATGATACTCGTTGTGGTGGCTGTGCACGAGTCGAAAAACCGGATATGCTAAGAATATGTGGAGGGGTGTATCTTAGTAGAATCACTACATACCACTCAATCAAGCACATCATTGTATCAATCACCATTAACCTCTTACTACTCTTACCATCGACCAGAGGCCTCTTACGAGTATAGATGGGCAGAATTACGTTACGGGCCGTTACGGTTTACTTTTACGGTTACGCTTCAAGCCCCGTACCGTAAAATTACGGCGCCGTAACGGGCCTTACGGAGATACAGAGGACAAAACGAGGATTGATCATTCACGTCGCCTAAATCTACTTCATGTGAATGCGAATCCATGGATGAGGCCGGCTTGGCAGTTCCGGGCCAGCCTGGGAGTAAGACGGACGGAATTTGCAAAGGAGACGAGTGGTAAATGCGAAACCAAATGCTACTCTCTCATCGGTTCGGTTGGATCCGAGCCTCAAAGAACGAGTTTAACAACTATTTGAGCTATCGTAGAGTGCATTACAGTGAATCTCTTTGCCACAATTCTGAAAAAGCAGTTCAGCACCAACCGTAAAGTCGTAAGGCCTTTCCGTAACCGTAAACTGCTTACGTTACGCACGTCGTAACGTAAACCGTAAAAAAACGTTACGCTGCCCATCTATACTTACGAGAGACGGTCGAGAGACGTTGCAGATAACTACTGTCATTACTCGAGACAAGGGTTGTAACACAACGAAGCTGCCATGCCTTCTACACTCTATATGGTTGTTGGGATGATGACATTTATGATCAAGTGGCAACAGCTGGAAGGGTGGTGATAGGAAGGACACAACAAGCAACAACGGAAGGGACA
>NW_003205889.1:0-1894 GCF_000006405.1 Perkinsus marinus ATCC 50983 | reverse complement strand
GACAATGTAGTGCATCTTAGGATGAGTGTTATGGATCCACCACCGAATAGGGTATGGGTCGGCCAACAAGGTTCGGCTGCTAAGGATGTATCAATACTCTATGCCTCATCAGGGCTTGTATCACATCATTGATAGGTACAACAACGCCTCCTGTTCTGTGGTAATGAGGAGGGCAAGCTAGTGGCCCTGCGTAGAATGATAGCCAACGGTGAAGTAAAGCCACCATGTCTAGCGTTCGTACAGAGCAAGGCTAGAGCACAGGAGCTCACTAAGGAATTGATGTTTGATGGTATCTGCTCGGTATGAATGCTGCATTCACTAGTAGAGTGGTGTGATCAGGTGTATTCGTTGCTTGTATTCACTCTGATATGAGTCGTAAACAGAGGGATACGTGTATAGAGAACTTCCGCTTGGGGAAGATATGGATACTTATATGTACTGATGTTATGGCCCGAGGTGTTGATTTTAAAGGCGTTGCTCAAGTAAGCATACTATACATATACTCATTGTATCTATGTGTTGATACAAGGTTATTAACATCGATATACCACGGGCCTCGGCTACTTATATACACAGAGTAGGCCGTACTGGTAGGGCTGGTAATAAAGGAGAGGCTGTCACAATGTTCACTACAGAGGATAAACCGTAATGGGGATATATAGAGACGATGGGGAGGAGGAGGTGATGTTAGGTTATCAGATACCTACGACCAATCATCAGTGTTATGAAGCAGTCTGGCTTGGATATACCATCCTGGTTGAATGATCTACCACATCCTAAGAAGGGGGCAGGCAGTAAACAGAAGAACAGTGAATATAAGTAGGAGTAGTAGTAGCAGTAAGAGTGGTGATTATTAATGACACTTGTTAGGAAACCATTGGATAGAGGCCATTTGACGACATTATCAGGGTATGATAGACAGCGGATAGCTAAGAGGAAACAGATGATATCTATGTCGAAGGAACAAAAGAAAAGAAATATAGCACAATAGTACTGCTGACTACTGCTGCTACTACTACTTACCACCTCACTCACGTCTTATCAATACAGTACCATAATAGAGTAGTGTTACTTGGATTAGTGAATGGTGGTAGAGATAGTAGTAATAATAGCTCCTATTCACTGACCCTTATGACACGGAGAGGTGTATTGTAGCTAACCTATCCTGTGTAACCCTTGACATCTACATTACTTTCAACATGCCCCCTTCTCTTATCCCTCTCTCCTCTGTGATACTTGAACAGTCCTCTAATAAGTCACTGTTGTAGGAACTCATTGGCGAGAAAGCATCCTTCCAATCAAAATGCGCCAGGGTCTCACGTATAATGCGCGCGCCAGGCTAATCGATATGGATATGGATACTGTTTGACTGCTAGTTTCCAGATAACGAGGTGGCATAGTCTGCTTCCAATATCACTGCTACCTTGCAGTTACATACGACTCCTGTTAGTTGTAGACTCTATAACATTTTCACTATACTCTAAACGTGTGAAGCTCATAAAGGTTTTTACCTTTGCCTGAGGTAAAACGATTAATACCACGAGCGTACCGGTCATCTCTCTAGTTTTACTATATAGCTACCACTCAAGCTCTTATCATGTCTTCTACCGAAGGGACCATCAAAGTTAAGCAGGGTCTTGCCCAGATGTTGAAGGGAGGTGTCATTATGGACGTTATGACTGTTGAGCAAGCTAAAATTGCCGAGGCTGCTGGTATGACCTACCCATCCATTATCCTTCTTGTTTATCGTTTATTATAGGTGCTGTTGCCGTTATGGCACTCGAGCGTATCCCTGCTGATATCCGTGCTGACGGTGGTGTTGCTAGGATGTCGGATCCCAAAATGATTAAGGAGATCATGGATGCTGTGTCGATCCCTGTTATGGCTAAATGCC
>NW_003215991.1:0-1333 GCF_000006405.1 Perkinsus marinus ATCC 50983 | reverse complement strand
AAATTGTATCATCGGGTGACGAGGAGGAATATTCTAATGTTATTCCTCGACCGCTGGTCAAGGCTGATCTCGACGATGCGCTTGCCCACAGTCATGCCAGCGATGCTAAGCTTGAGGAGTATATCGAGTGGAATGATAAATTCGGATCATGGCCCACTCAAGTTGTTATGCATGACGAATAAGTTCCCTGAATCAACGCATTGGTTTCCTTCCTCCCGTTGGCTTCTGTTCGAATAGTTAATGAAGGACTGCCACTCGAGAATGAAGGGTCTTCACTGTATAGAGGTTGTGAGAGTTCTTTGGGTACACGTTAACCTGGGGCACACCCAGGGAAGGGTATTGTGTGCAAGTATTGACTCACAACGCGGAGCTTAGCGGTGGTACAGTAGGATTAACGCATATACAACTGGTCAAGGGCATTTCTTGTCATAATACATCGTAACCACGATTCCTATACGGATACTGCAATGTAAAACCCGAGTCCTACCAGGGATGACTATGTGTCGATCCACACTCCAAGGGACTCCCTAAGTGTTTTTTACGCGCGCAATATCGTCACGCCGATGCCGGTGATACATGCCCAATCGGTCCTGTTCGTTGTACCCACTTCCATAAGACATGGTTCGCCAGATCTTTCCGGCGCTATGACGGGTTATGACCCTATATCCTCCTGTGCAGCCTCTCACTTTCTCCCTTTTGATGTCCAACTCGCATAACCTATTTGAGACCCCATATTCAAGGGGCGGAGAGGGTGATTTTCCACCAGTCATTCCCGGATTTGAGCCAGCCGACGCTACAGTCCTGTTTAGCTGTCACCGCACCATGTTGATTTCGTAAAATCACATTAGCGACCCTCGTTTCCGCTGAGTTTCCACTCATGTCGTCTCGCGCCGGTATCATGGTGTGGACCACTTGTTTTGCCAAAAGCTTCATTATATCCCTTGATGGCCTATGCGTGTTCCAGGGGACACGCAAAATACACGCGTTACACGCACTGACGCGCGTGAAGGTCGAACACACAATGGATGAACACTGTGTGTTCATCGCCCCTACAGGCGCTGTGCATACACGGTGTACCATACGCCTAGATGGAACTTAAGGTGAGCTCCTTACAGTGATATCTCTTTCCGTGATGGAATAACTATATATACAGTTGTGGTCCGCGCCCTCAGCACTTTCCCCGTTAATTGACGAACTTGAGATAGACATCAGTACCCTTTGTGACAAAGCTTTGTCTGTTTTTTCCCAAACGTACTACCCTTATAAGCTGCACACGTGACGGCTCCATCCCATGTTATCACTTCTAATCAATGGCTTCTCTATCTAACACTTC
>NW_003215739.1:0-1835 GCF_000006405.1 Perkinsus marinus ATCC 50983 | reverse complement strand
ATTTCAGCGTTATGCAATCAAGCTGTAACCACCTGCGATGAAGTCGTTCTCGAACCAGTTGCGAAGGCGAAGATAAGCGTGTAAGGTTTGCACTATGAACGCATCGGCTTTTACTTGGCTTAGCGCTCGACGTCACCCTAGATAGATAAGTACTGGTGGTGGCTAGCGGGGGTATAAGTACACAGCTATTGCTGGAAATTTGTATGGGGGGGGAATTCGGCGGCTGCTTATTGAGCGGAGTTCCTCTTGAGAGAGGGCTACTTCAACTTAAAATCTATATCCTCTATTTGGGGATATATAAATTCTAGTTTCAGTCTCAATTTCACGCTAGGACTCGGATCATGGCGGCGATCGGTTCGAGCCTCTCCCCAACGATCGTGGTAAGGAGCGAGAGCCCTCATGGTCCTAGGTAGCGTGATCGATGATATTGTATTACGTATGATCCCCGGAGTAGGAGTGATGATATGTGTCTATGCGGCATAGACTATGCCCGTCCAGTTATGGTCCTTTCAAAAGGGAAGTCTTCTGAAATTTCTCATTATTTCTCTACACAGAGACTTCTCGTCAACTTCAGTTATGATGTTCGCGTGGCACCAGGACAGGAACGCACATTATTCAAGTTACATGCTGGAAAGGTGAATCGATAGTTCCCATTGCCTATCATTCAATAAACTTCACACCCTCATATCGTTGACACAGCTGCTACACGTGAAGTCGAGATATGGCCATCACATTCCCGCAATGATATCATATCATCCATGCATTCCGCCACGGACTGAAAACCTGCACGATCGCCGTCAGATAAGTGGATTCCTCAATACTGGGTTTGTGCAGAATGCGTTGGGGGTCTCTAAAGTGTGGCAGTCCCAGAACTATAACGTGAGTAGTTGTGGGGTCTGACTCAGTGTCCCCACGCCAAGAATGCTCTCGTTAGGTTCGTGATGCATTCGAGAGATATACTGCTTATGATGCAACCTACCAAGTGACTAATCTCCTAGACGCAGGACTGAAAGTGAGTAACCTGGGACGAGTACTAAGGATTAGATTCTGCCGTAGCCTCGGATACTAACCGCACGATGTATCCTTCGTTACAGAGACTTTGAGTCGTTCATGCGTCCGCAAATGTTGTTAACGACGGGGCGGTCGCGACGTCGGATGCCTCGTAGGACTCACCGTGCGATTTATACGACTATTCGTGTAGAAATGGTCACAGCTCCCTCTTCGTTAATCGACAAATGAACTCCAGACATGAGGTTGTTGTAGAAGTAGCCGTCTAGTGGTAGAGAAGTGGGAAACAAGGGCCCAGTATGTAGAATCGATCATATAATCGTATAGAGCTCTTCTTCTTGGGAGACACAACGTTATGTGACCGATAACGCAAGATCTCATCGTTACATGTCTCGTGGAGATGGGGGGCAGTTGTGTTGCTGAGCGGCTGTTTCGCTAAATTGGAAATCGTTGTACGTCATCATGGATTCTTAGTGCATGAAGGATCCTCGCCTCTATTGCAACTTTAGCGGACGTACTGAGTCCAATGCGTCCTAGCACGGCGTCGTGATCATGGAGTTGTGTTGCCCCTTCTGGCCGAGTTAGAAGGCCCGTTCTCGATCGTAGGTACTCGTTGTGAATGGCGGTCAAGACTATATAACTAACGCTGTTGGTGCATTCGACTGGATTTCAAAGTTAAAAGGGAAGGAAATGTACGGAGCAAGGCTGCAGGCTGCTCCTGTTAAAGTTCTGAAGGTTGGTGTTTTTTTGGAAGAGTGCCTTCCTATCGTACGTCTCCTCCCCTCCCTACTGCAGGTCAAAAGCGGTGCAGTATATGGCAGCCTTCA
>NW_003204647.1:0-1056 GCF_000006405.1 Perkinsus marinus ATCC 50983 | reverse complement strand
CTGCTGGTCATTAGCGAATACAAGAGTACCGCCAGATGTGGCGGATGCTCTGCAAGCGTAGGTGCCCACAGGGTGGGAAGCGCGAACGCTTACGATAAGGCTTAAGCAGAAGATAATAGAAGAAAGGTATCTCATATAGAAAGGTTGTAACAAGTTACTGCCAAGGAGGTATAACTCGAAAAAGGTAGCGATTCGAAACCTAGACGCCCCCGCGGCCTCATCCGGAGACGTGAGTCACGTCATGTGACGCCTGGCGAGCCGCGCCCACCTTAGGCCAGTCTTGGGTGACCGTCACGCGCGCCCAAGACTGGACGCGTCACCCGATGACGCGAAGTTCGTAGGTGGAACCACCATAACTCAACGCCAATATCCTTGTGGAGTCTTTATTAGAGGTAGTGGGGACTCAACTTGACTCAAGAGCTGCATAGAAGCCGTCACTGTTCAGGGCCCTCGCGGTCAGTACTACGGTGACCGTAGTGTGGTCATGTGGTAAATCACAGTATTCAACTACTCTCGAACGAGAAGTAACCGAGTTATCATCGCTGCAGTCGCCTGAATCAAGCTCCCCACTCAACGATGCTTCTATGATGGGCGCTTTTCAGTTTCTTGTTACTGTATTCGAAGCGATGAAGCTCCTCTCCTTTGTTCCGCTCATAGCCGCATCGACCTCCACAAACGTTTATGACAGCAAGACTATCGTATCGGTCACCTTCGCCGATGCTTTCGTCGACGTTCGGGATGTCCCAAAGCGTCTCGAAGATGCCAAGGTCGCGCTCAAGCCTGGAATGGCCGCCTTCCTGAAGACGGCAACTATCAAGACTTTGAAGTCCTCGGGCTTGCAGGTGGTTGCTACTTCCGAGGACACAGTGAGCTTCGACGATCTTTGTGCCTACTTGAAGGAGGCGGCCTCCAAACTCTCCGGTCTGGACTGTGAATGCTCTCCTAATTTCGCCATCAAGGAAGAGGACACTAGTGACGATCTCGGCGTGAATGATCCGAATGCTTCCTTGCAAAGGGCATTCAAGCGGATGAACATGCAAGACGTATGGAGACTAT
>NW_003201812.1:0-1367 GCF_000006405.1 Perkinsus marinus ATCC 50983 | reverse complement strand
TGTGAGAAGCACAAGGAGATTCCCGTCAACCCCCACGGGATTTGTCTGGATTATAACTTCGCCGATACTTCGCGGAAGGACTTTTTCTGCTTCTTCACCACGCCCTCGCTGTTGCAGAGAAACTCTGCTAGAGGCCTTTTCGTCTGTGATTACACATACAAAGCAAGTTGGCTCTCAGTACGCTAGCTTGAAGCCTAATGCCGAATCATTGATTTCTCGATCAGGTGCCAATACTGGTGCTGGGGTCAGTTCGAGAGCCAACGGCTTTCTCGTTGGTTGCCGTAGGGCTCACGGCTAGAGAAGATCCTCTTGCAGCGAAGCGCTTGTCCTCGTCCGCGAAGAAATAGAGTGCAGAAGACTTCTGCACTTAGTCTTGCCTCAAGAACAAGGAGTATGCCAGCCCTGGGGCCTTCTCAGTGATGCGGATGAAAGCCTCAGAGGGAAGACTTATCCGACAGGGCTTGACAAGCGAATGTGACTCCCGGAAGATCGTCAGGCTGCTAGGACCCACCGCTTCTACTGCTACGTCCACATGCTCCGGGCGACCTACAAGCTCTTCCAGAAGACCATACCCAATCCTAAATCATGCGAGAACAAGGACGTGTGGAGAAGATTCCGAGGGGCTGTGTCGGTTGCCCAAATGTCGCCAACGCCCGAAATATTCTGTGTGGTGATCAAACTTATAATCAAGGAGTGGGAAAGCCTCGTGGATTTCATCAAACTGTGGGTTAGGCGATGGGTTCGCCGCCGGGGAAACTGGTATCAATCAGCAGGGCGGAAAGAGGGTTTCTTCTCTCGAACTAATAATGCGACTGAGGCGACCAATCGGTCGTTTCGCCAAGGTAAGCTTCCGCACCAGGACACGGTTGAGATTCGAGCCGAGTCACTCAACTGTGTGAGGTGATGAAATGTTAGCGGCTCCGGCTCAGCGTTGATGTTAATAGCTGCTCCGTCAAAGCAACCCTATTTTCTCAGGCCTCATTCTGCCAAACTGGCAGTTTGAAACTGCTCCTTCCCAAGTTTAATACAAAACTTGGTACAAGTGACTAAAGCGCACTCGGAACGAAGAGCTGCTGATGAACCCCATGAAGAACCGTCCGCTGAAGAGTTACTTCGACCAACCAAGGAGCAGATACTCGCCGGAGCGCGATGGGCGAGGAACTCCTCCGGCGCGGCTCACATCTATACAGACAACAAGGATAAGCCCACGGTATACTATATCCTGTCGCAGAGTCTGGTGGCGCGAAATCCTGGGGACCGACTCGGGCGCATCGTCGCAGCCTATGTGTACAAGCTCAGCACCGCTCCCTCAGCATCTTCATGGAGCAGTTATAGCGAATACTCATACCTAGCCCAAAATATCCGTA
>NW_003202622.1:0-1754 GCF_000006405.1 Perkinsus marinus ATCC 50983 | reverse complement strand
CCTATCTCTGGTACGTAGCATCCGGGAAAGAAGAGACATCTCACAGAAGACAACGAGAGCTCACGTTTCTAGCAGGCTCACCGTGAGCTGATAGGAAACAGAAAAATAAGCAAACTCCCCAATCAGGGACTCCCCATCCTCCCGTTTCCCGGAATCGGTTTCCGGGCAAAGCTCGGGCATACATTCAAAAAGGCACAGGTGCGCTCAAGTAATATTGGGGCTCAGAGTTTCTGCGCCCAACTTTCATAACGTAAATCTCGTAACCAGTGTGATGGAGTCGGTTTCTTGCATGAAGCTGTTTTGAATGAGTTTTCGTCCCTAGTTGGTTGTGGAACACTTACACATGTCCAAGTACATGGGCCACAGTCCGTGACATAGCTCATGTGACGAGGTTAGAATCTCACCGTAAGATGCTGTGATAGGATTAACGAGGGTTATCGAAACACAACTCGAACTTGAGCCAAGATGGCTACGGAGTTCTCGACACTTAGCAAGAACAGATTGCACCGAACTCGCATGTTCGGTTCCAGCTAAAGCATCCGTACGCACGCACAAGCCCGTGACAATACCGGTGTCACGCAGGCTGTCCAAAATCTACCATACTATAAACTTGAAGGTTATAAACTTGAAACGATAATACTCGGTGAAAAAGAGCAAAGCTCATAACACCGATCTATGTTCACAGGCCCAGAAATCAAGAGTCTCGATCTCACCGGGCTCATCATCCCATTCAACGTCAACCCGACCCGAGGCACGCATATCACGCACTGTACCCTTGAAGCATCGGCGCACAGGTCGTCGCCGTTGAGGATAAACTACATCATACAGGACTCTAAGTCTCATATCAATCAAACTCGGCAACTCATAGATAGTCGGATCAGACGATGATGATGAGTCAGTCCCATCACTGCGAGAAAGATCGGGCTTCGGTTCACACTGTGAACTCCACAGTGTTTGGACTTCTCCCTCACTTCAACCAGCTGTCCAGTCAATGCGTGGTTGACTTTCGGAAGGAAAAACGAATCTTGAGTACGGAACCGGGCGCAAAGCCACTCACCACTACTGCATAGTTGATCACTCGATCGTCCAATAGTTGTGTGCTGTGAAATCTGCCCAATCTGTTCCTTCTTCTAGCTATAGGCTATAGGTAGTAGGAAGCTGTTCTGTTGCTTGTGTATTGAGTGTACTTCTCCAAAGAGTAACGCTCTGGCTAGCGTTATGAGTCAACGTCAACAGGTCCTATGGTGTCTAACGGCCCTATGGGTGATCATAGTTGCCTCCCAATCACTAAACTGAAAGTTCCACTAACACGAACTCGAGCGTCCTATCGACCTCGGACAAGCCTGGTAACCAAGCCTTAGTGGAAGTGCTTGAATTCCCTGTGACAAATGTGGAAGTTCTAAATGCAAATATGAAGTTATCTTTTCGGTTTTGCATTTCTAACGCCGCCCGTACCGACGAGCTCGTCCCGTTTCAAGGTGTAGATGCATCTGCAGTGTTGGAATCGGTCTCGGACCAAATGTCTCTTCAGATATATGACCCATGTTCTTTGGAGGTCTCATTCAAATGTCTCGACAGACTAGAAGCATCTCGGACGATTCAATCGTCTTATGCATACCACAATGGTACATCCCTCATTCTCTGAGTAGAGTTGACTGATTTCCCCCAAAGCTATCTATGATACACTATTAGATGAGTCTAAAAACCTTGCTCTTTTGATTTTGAACTTCCAACTCAACTTGTGTCGATTATAA
>NW_003207824.1:0-1734 GCF_000006405.1 Perkinsus marinus ATCC 50983 | reverse complement strand
ACGCCGTCATATCCTGCTGCGCAACACTTTATATGTGTCGTTGCTGCTTCCACTGCTTCAGTTGGTAAGTCCGTCATCGCATAGCACTGCCCTCACACTCTCCTTTAGGGTTGGCAAAATGATGTGCATAAGTGTTTCAAAGAAGTCACGAGAAGCGTGGCTCGAGAAGCAACTTTTGCAACTACCACCAATCACCAAAAGTGCTTCCTCGCCCACAGTGGGCTCCACCGCAGTCGATGACATCGATATTGAACTTGATGATTATGATGATCGTGTTATTGATGATAAAACCGAGCAGGCTGAGGTTTGAATTCCCACCTCCCTCTCACCAAAAAAGACGTGCGCTATCATTTGTTGTTCGCTTGCCTCGTGATATGTTATAAAAGTGATCTTGCGTTCACTAGTCGGGTGCCAACTTGCTAATATCAAGGCAGAGGAGTGAACCTTTTTTTCAAGTACACGTCGTAACTTCACGCAGAAGTTCACTATAAGCAAGGCAAAGCATACATACCCTTTAGGGCTCCCACCAATCCCTTACTACCATTCCACGTCATACCACACCTCGTTCAATCGTCAACTGCTGCGGGTCCACACACAACAAGAGCGGTTCCATCGAGAGGGCGAACCTCTCACTCATGACTCAGAGAAATCCTTCAGCCGCCGAAGTAGAATTTTTCAACTCAGAACAAGTCAGTCACAGCATTGCTACCATGAACATAATAGTGCATGCATGAGTGTGCTCGCGGAACGAAACAAATAACATAAACGATAGTCGCTATGCTAGAATGAGGGAGAACGAACTTCCGACTGACACTGGTAACGAGCCTTAGTCTGATCAAATCCTCCGAGTGGGGCCACTATGCCAACCCAAGACAAGCCTTAGTACAATAAGTTACTCCGAGTGGGGCAGCTATGCCACCCAAAGACAAGCCTTAGTCTAATAATCGCCCGGGTGGGGCAGCTATGCCACCCCAAGACAAGCATGAGTAAAATAAGTTCCTCCATGTCGGGCAACTATGCCACCCCAAGGAAAGCATTAGTACAATCAGTTCCTCCGATTGGGGCAACTATGCCACACCAAGACAAACCTCAATTCCACTAAGTGGGCAACTATGCTACCCCGAGATAAGTCTTAGCACAGTCAGGTACTCCGAGCGGGGCAGCTATGCCACCCCAACCTATGCCTTAGTAAAACCAATTACTAGAGGTGAGGCAAGTATACCAGCTTAAGATATGTCTCAGTACAACCAATTTCTTCACATAGTATGCATCAGTTCAAACCTGGGGCCACTAAGCCACGGTGGCATTGCCACCGCGAGATATGCGTTATGCGAATAATTTCGCAAACCCAAAAAACAATTCTCGCCGAACGACCAAAGCAACTTGAATTTTGATGAGCTGCAACCAATCAGTGCCGCTGCTAGCGAGGCCGGTTTCTCCCGGAGGGCCGGTATGCCATAGCATACCACAGACACCACGCAATACCTTATCCTGTGCCGTAGTGCGGACCACGTCCAGATCAATGATGGCCCCTCAGTTACTCGATACCGCGAATTGTTATGATGATGCTGTCGGTCTCTTGTAGCGTAGAAGTTCAACCACTATTCGCTCGATGACCAAGCCGGAACAATAACACGGCGGAAACCTTTAGGAATTTACACGAAGGCTACTATGCGATTTTCACTATCAAGCACGCACGTTTGAAGATCAAGACCCTATCCTGTCCCGGGAAGG
>NW_003208356.1:0-2772 GCF_000006405.1 Perkinsus marinus ATCC 50983 | reverse complement strand
GTCTTCCATGTGGCTGCAAGAGCTATATCCAAACATGCTCTTTGTATTTTGGCGACCACACTGATGTCATGGGCACACGTCAAACTGGCTGGGCGCAGCTGTCTGGTCACAGCGTCCAGGCATCGATGGACATGGCCTTGGTAGCCCATATTGCCACGCTGAGGAGCTCAGTGCCTTTCGTCAACTTTTTCGATGGTTTCCGTACTTCCCATGAAATCAACAAGATCAACATCATCCCCTACGAGGCTATGGACCAGCTGGTGCCGTGGCCAGAACTGGCCGCCTACCGTTCACGAGGGCTCAACCCCAACAAGCCGCACTCTCGTGGTCTGGGCCAGTTCGCTGATACCTTTTTCCAGAACTCTGAGGCCGTCAACAAATACTACGACAGCACACCTGGTATAGTGCAGAATGTTATGGACGAAGTGGCGCAAGTGACCGGCCGGCACTATAAGAACTTCTTCTATTATGGTCATCCCCAAGCTGAGTATGTTACGGTTATTATGGGATCTGGCAGCTCTACTATGGAGGAGACGGTTAACTATATGAACGCTCGTGGC
The DNA here is from genome assembly GCF_000006405.1 of Perkinsus marinus ATCC 50983. Taxonomy (NCBI): domain Eukaryota; phylum Perkinsozoa; order Perkinsida; family Perkinsidae; genus Perkinsus; species Perkinsus marinus. The sequence continues at coordinate 2,212 of NW_003208356.1, read as the reverse complement.
GAGAAGGTTGGCATAGTCAGAGTTCACCTCTATCGCCCTTGGGATGCTAAGGCATTTGTGAGCTCACTGCCCCCATCAGTGAAACGCCTTGCGGTACTTGATCGTACTAAGGAGCAGACGGCCATTGGTGAGCCGTTGTTCCTGGACGTTGCAGCAACACTGCAGTCTATTGGCAGTACGCTGAAGGTTATTGGTGGTCGCTATGGTCTCGGCTCGAAGGAGTTCACCCCGGCTATGGCTGAGGCCGTCTTCGAGAACTTGAAACAACCTAGACCGGTTGAGAACTTCTCGGTTGGTATCGAGGATGATGTTACCCACAGATCGATCAAGGTTGGCCCCGAGCCGGACGTATCTGCTCCTGGGACCAGACAGTGTCTATTCTGGGGTATGGGTTCTGACGGTACTGTATCGGCCAACAAGAGCGCTATCAAGTTAATTGCTGACAACACGGATCAGTACGTGCAGGCCTATTTCGCTTATGATTCCAAGAAATCCGGTGGCTGTACTATTTCTCATCTCCGTTTTGGCCCTGAGAAAATCGAGTCGCCCTATGCTATTATGAACGCAGATTACATAGCAGTTTCCCAGCGAACGTGGCCCCATAAGTTCCCCAGAGTCATCGTGGAGACCCTCAAGCCTGGCGGTATCGCGGTCTTCAACTCTGCCTCCAAGACTGCTGAGGAGTTCTTGGCTGAGATGCCTGAGGCGGTGATTAACCAGCTGGGCGAGAAGGAAGCTCACATCTACACCATAGATGCCTCCAAGGTGGCCCGTGAGAATGGTCTTGGTCGTCACACTAACAACGTTCTGGCCGCTGTGTTCTTCAAATTGGCTGATATCATCCCCTATGAGAGTGCTGAGAAGTTGCTGAAGGACGCTATGAAGAAGGCGTACTCGGCTAAGGGTGAGGATCTGGTCCAGAGGAACTATAAGGGAGTTGATGCTGCTATTGCCAACTTGGTCGAGATTCAGTACGATCCCAAGGTTTTCAGCACTTACAGTAAGCCGGAAGATGTTGATCCGACTCGCCCTGCGTTCTGTACTGATCTCATGGATCGCCTCAATGCGCTTGAGGGCAACAACTTGCCGGTCTCGTCGTTTGACCCTCGGGGGCACTACCCACCGGCTACAACTCAGTACGAGAAGCGTGGTGTGGCCCTTACTATTCCTATTGTGGACATGGACAAGTGCACACAGTGCAACAAATGCTCGGCTATATGCCCTCACGCGGCCATCAGACCTTTCCTCATCTCACAGCTTGAGGCTGATGTCGCCCCTAAAGCCTTCGACATGCGTATGGCCAAAGGCGGTAATGACGTCGCTGGTATGATGTACCGTATTCAAGTCGCTCCTGAGGACTGCACTGGCTGCGAGGCCTGCTCGTGGGCCTGTCCTGATAACGCTCTTACTATGACCCCATTGGAAGATGTAGTTGAGGTCCAGCGTCCCAACTGGTCCTTCGCTATAAGTCTACCTAGTCGTGGGTATATGGTTGACCGCCACACCCTCAAGGGTTCGCAGTTCCAGCAGCCTATGCTGGAGTTCTCTGGGGCTTGCGAAGGCTGTGGTGAGACCCCTTATGCTAAGCTGGTTACGCAGCTGTTCGGTGAGCGTATGGTCATTGCCAACGCCTCGGGTTGTTCTTCAGTCTGGGCTGGTACTGCTGCCTTCAACCCACTAGCTGTTAACGACAAGGGTCAGGGTCCGGCATGGGGCAGATCTCTCTTCGAGGATGCCGCTGAGTACGGTCTTGGTATGGCTCGTGCCGTCCAAGAGCGTCGTCTTAATCTCAAGGAGAAGGTTCAGGAGTTGGTTGATGACGAGGAGTACAAAGCCTTGCTCAGCCCTGAGCTCGACAATGCATGTCATGAGTGGTTGGAGAAGTACAATGACTCTGTCATCTGCCAGGAGCTCTCTGGTGAGATCCCCGGTATGCTGGAGAACACCAGTGCCCTACGAGAGGTTCCATTGGTCCAGGAGATTCTTTCTATGAGGGACCTCTTCCCGAAGGTCTCCCAATGGGTGTGGGGTGGCGATGGTTGGGCGTATGATATCGGCTTTGGCGGTCTGGATCACGTCTTGGCTTCCCAGACAGATCTCAACGTGCTGGTCATGGACACTGAGGGCTATTCTAATACCGGTGGTCAGGTCTCGAAGTCTACCAATTTGGGTGCAGTTCAGAAGTTTGCTCCCACAGGGTATCGCCGCGCTA
>NW_003212020.1:0-2112 GCF_000006405.1 Perkinsus marinus ATCC 50983 | reverse complement strand
TACAGTGCAAGTAGGTGTGATAACCGCATCACGTCGTTGCCATTCACTAGGCTTCCGTAATGGGGCATTAGAACCCTTATCCTTATGCTCATCCTCGATATAACGAGATATGTAACTACGTTATATGAGTACCGACATTATACCGGTTCCATGTGTACTCGTAAAACTTCGGATGAGATGCTCCAAGTGAGTCATAGTAGCTCAGTGTACAATCCTTCAAGTCTACCACACCAAGGGCCCAGTGCTGAAGAGAAGGAGGAAGATTCGAGCAAGCTCTCATCGACCAAGTTATCAGACGATGAACTGTAATTACTGTTTTCCCAACATGGATTGGCACTATCATCATATCGAAGGAGAAGATATCAGCATGCCGCCGCTTGGACCACCTAAGACAGGGATCACGATGGACTCTCTCCTGCTGCTGGTGTATTATACCTCGCAACTGATTTGTACGAGTATGCGCCTGAGGCATTGGAGCTGAGCTTCTGCCAGAAGAACGAGTTCCAAAGGAATGCTCGTGGGAGCTTCCTTTTATGACGATCACTCCGATCCTATGATATAAAACCTTTTTGTGTACTCTATATGTACTAACCTATCATCATTACCTGTAGCATCATGAAGTAATAGTTGACCACCTCATCATTGAGCCATCGTCCCTGCTGTAGGCACGACAGTGCATGTGCTGTTATGTCGATATTATACTGTTTGGGGGCCAGTAACTCTGACCTGCACAAGTGCACTCCATCAGCTAACACCCATAGCAGTGTGCATAACAAATAAACGGCGACATACTGTTATTACAAAGCTATCGATGATCATGAGCGATACTACTACTACCCTGTCCGGCACAGCAATGCCCTAGCATCCATACGTTCCTCGTCAGTTAATATCATCCATGATGGTCGTCTCAGTACAGCATGATCAGGTACTTCGACAGCAACTTCCGGAGCTGTAAGGGGATATTGGAATGACGACATAACACGTGGTGTACCGTAATACCTTTCTTCTCATTATCTTTTCTCAATGACAACTCTTGGGTCTTGAGTTTATTATAGTCCTCTTGAAGATCAGTTTTCTTCTTCTCGAACTAGAAGCGATAACATGACTGGGCAGTTCAACGAAGACCCAAGAGCCTTACCTCTTCCATTTTGACAATATATCCCTCCGAGGCAGCTGACTGCTCTGCAGCCTGCCTATACTCATCGAGAGTGTACTCTTTACTAGGTTTATTCTGCTCAGCATCTTGTTTTACTGATGTGTACTTCATTGCTGGACGGGTCTCCGGGGTTTGATGCCGCCAACACCTCCTCCTGGTCATGATCTCCTTAATACCGCTATTAAAAGCCACTTTAGGTCGCGTCTCCACCATTTGTACAGCATGATGGTCATTCACAGTACCACCATTGAATTGCAGAGAGTGAAGACAGGCAGACGTGAGGATATCATTGCGCATCTGGAGATCATCCATCCTCCTTTGCCATTCCGCCTCATCCGTTCGATCAATGGATAGCAAAGCCAATGCGGGGTCGCTCGCCCGACGCTTCATCAGTGACGGCCCACGATCGGATGCTGGGATGTTTCCAAGGGACAATCTTCGACAAACTGCTGAGTCTAGGTTCACAGAGGTAGCAGGAGGACCAGGGAATGTATCCATGAATAAATGATAGCTAGGCAGACATGCTTCTATATCAAGCAATACGCCATTATTATCAGTGGATGCTCGCCTCCCCAGATGGCTATTTCGATTCGCATTCTTGCTATGCAACGTAGTATGTGGTGGTCGCCTGAACAGAATGCTAGGTAGAGTATTAGACCTCTACATCTCCGTTACCAGACCGAATTCATAGCCGTGGATGAGTGTTCCGCAGCTGTCGTTCGCTGATGATAGCCATAGCCCTCAGACGCCTGCCTCCGTCGCGTTGTTGGCCTGCTGTGTTCCTCTGGCGTGTCATCATCTACTCTAGGCCTCTTCCTGCTCACTAATGATTTGAAGGTATTAGCAATGATGGAGCCCAGCCGTCGCCAGGAGGATACTCCACACTTATCGTTTCCACCATCAGATAGTATCTTAGCCCTGGGCTGGGGTACTGTCGAGGGCATGGAGTCAAGCAA
>NW_003208311.1:0-892 GCF_000006405.1 Perkinsus marinus ATCC 50983 | reverse complement strand
ATTGGCTTGTCTCTGTTCCTGGGCTGTTTTTGTTATGCCTGGAGGCCGTGGGGCTAATATCACAGTAATATTACCTGAGAAGTTCCGAAGTTGTGGTATGAATTGATTTTCTGTTAGGTTCTCGCACCTGTATGGGCTCTGGTTACGGCTTTCCTAGATGTGGGTGCCAACTACGACCAGTCATTACGTTCCCTTGTGAGTGCAGCTATAGGGCTGTCGTTCACGGAGTTGGTTGCCCTTCTGGTCACAGTGTGCTCTACTACAGGCTACAATGCCTGGATTGGCGTTATAATCAGTTTCCCACTAACGTTCCTGCTGGCCATAGGCGACCCTGCTAGCGGTAGTAAACTGTGCAAGTTGTTTAGATCGGATGTGGCGATGGAGTGCATGTACATCCCCTTGGCATTCCCCAACGGTCAACCCTTCTATCACGGTCTGCTCACTTCGGGGGCGTTCGCGGTGGGCTCTGCTGAGACCATCATTGCAACAACTGTTTTGAATGCGTTCAACCTATTGCCTAGGTCCACCGTGCCGGCCATACCAGCGTTCGCGAGAGCTGCTGCTGACTATTTTGAGACGTTGGCTACTTATGTCAACAGTGGGACGGATCATCTCAACTTCATCGATCGCCGGAGAGCTCATTTTGATATGGCTTGGCGTCGTGCGGCTAAGTCGGCCCCTAACCCGAAAATTCGGAGTATAATTTACCAAATGTCATCAGAATTGATAGCACTAAGACAGACCCTGAGAGATGGCTCATACAGCCCGAGCATACTCCGGTATATTTGGCATCCTATGGTCCCAGACTTGGTCGATTTGAGGCTGGAAGTGGTGTATTGGCTGAGGCAAACTGCAGTGCCGTTGAGGCAGGGGATGATATAGATAGGACTCA
>NW_003210559.1:0-1322 GCF_000006405.1 Perkinsus marinus ATCC 50983 | reverse complement strand
GAGTGGATCATTTCATAATCGCATTTTCATTGGGAAGTATCCGTGTAGTGTCGTCTACGGTCGTTTTTCCATTCCTTGACAAGGATGGGTGTAGCTGTCTCTTGTGTGGAGAATGCCGTCCGAGATGTAGACACTGAATGTGGTGATTGGGTAATAGTAGTCGGTCAATCGCTCATCATCGGGATGCTTGTTGTTGCAGGGCCCGTTAGCTGCATCGGTCTCGAGTGTCCAGGGTTGGCGTCGATCTATGGAGGATGCACACGTGGCCTATTGGGATGCCGATAAAAAGTAATTCCATCTTCAAGGGGTCAATGACGGTCACGGGTTGGTTCCTATCAGGATTGGCATTTTTGGAGTGTTCGATGGTCACGGTGGGCAAGCAGTAGCATTGTATGTTGCGAAACATCTAGTACCGGTTTTGACCGATCGAGAAGCGTAGGTTACCTTAATCGAGACCGTATTGGGTCACTTAGAGTCCGGATAGATACCGCCAAGGGAAGTACGAGAGAGCCCTGCATGAGACCTTTATGGAGCTAGATAGGCTTATGATGACTCAGAAGGGACAGAAGGAGGTCAGCGCGGCTCGGTTGTCGTTACCACATCAGGTTTAATCAGGTCACTATGCTTGATAAGGAGGCGCAGGCGGCGTGTCCGGATCCTATCATACGCTTGCCTATTGATGCGGTGAGTTGAATACTGTGTGATGTACTAGGAGAACAGTGGTTCAGGTCAAGAGTGACCTGCTAGCTTTGATCGGTGGGGACTCTAGTGATGAGGACTCGGATGACTCCGATGATGATAGTGAGGATAACAGTGTAGGAACCTTGTGGGAGTATATGCATGTAGTTGCCTCCTCAGCCCGAAGTAGCCCCTAATGAGGAGCCTAGGGATGCTGATATGAAGGGAGAGGAGGGTGCTGCTGCTACTGGTGATGGACCGGATGGACGTAGACGGAGTACTAGGATTGCCGCTACCAGTAAGCAACGATATTATGAGGTGGAATCACCTTCATGGCTTGTTCAGAACAGCGGCCAAAGAAGGACAAGAAACAGGTAGGAGTTGTGCTATATGTCGTTATTTGAATGCTCAATTGTATGCATTCAGCTTGCACTCGACGGTATATTGTTTCTACTCGAAGTCCTCATACCGGACCTACCGAAAGACCTGAGTAAGACTCGTACATAGTCTCTCACTGTCTATGCTCTCTCTGTGGGTGTAGGGTCCCGTGTGGAATGTACCGATGATGGCTTTTTGGAACTGCGTCAGTCTACCTTCAATGACGTTATTGGTAGAGACTCTTCCCCTGAAGGGCAGGTGAGGTG
>NW_003214885.1:0-948 GCF_000006405.1 Perkinsus marinus ATCC 50983 | reverse complement strand
TTTCGATTTCCGATGTAGTCTAGCTGGTTAGGATTCGTGGCTTTCACCCACGCGACCAGGTTCGAGTCCTGCATCGGAAAATATATATTTGATACGGTGTTTTCCGGGATTGTGTGAGCGCAAGGATGGGGAACTGAGTAAATATCACAGGTGCGTTGTTTTGTTCAAGATATCTGGCTCGTCACCGGTTCCCCTCCTCCCCTGGACAAAGTTGAACATTGAGTTAGAACAAACCATTCCAACGTTGTTCGAGGGGAAGGGGCGGTTCAGCCCATCCTTTCCAAGTGAATTGAGAAACAGATATTGTGAGGGGGACTAGCTCAAATGGTAGAGCGCTCGCTTAGCAAGCGAGAGGCACCGGGATCGATGCCCGGGTTCTCCATATAGGAATGTTTTAAGTCGGTTCCGCTACTGGCGCTCCTCATCTGGATGAAAGCGTATGGTCATGTATGTAACGTCGTGATAGCTCAAGCAAGTGCGCTCCCAGTCCGTACATATTTTCGGGTTGTAAACTTACTCGCGCCATCACTCTCTCTGCTTCTCTACAATAAGACGCGCACCCAGCCCTGGCTCTCAGCGCCGTTCTCGGTGACTGGTGACACTTGAATTCATGATAGTATTGATATCTGGGTGAATGGTTCCACTATCCTATGAGGTCAGTGTCACACATCATCGCTTACTGTTTCGACAGACACGAGCAGGATTTCTCTCGTCAATTGGGAGTAGCCTTCGAGCAATGGGATGGTTACACATTCTGCGTACGTATTGACTGAGTCCGTCGCTTGCGCATGAATTCTGAAGGAACACGACGAAAGTGCTGATTCTCGAGTTCGTCATGCATTCAACTTCAACAATACCTCGGCGAATCGTATACATCGGAAAATTTTCGATTTCCGATGTAGTCTAGCTGGTTAGGATTCGTGGCTTTCACCCACGCGACCAGGGTTC
>NW_003200912.1:0-3991 GCF_000006405.1 Perkinsus marinus ATCC 50983 | reverse complement strand
GATGATACTGGTCATTTCGAGTCGAAAGATGACTGACCCGAGCACCAACAATCACAGAAACAACTCGAAATCCGATTGAATCGTATATACTTTGATTCGCCCTACTATCAATTGATGGGAAAGACGCGAGGAGCTCGGAAGTGTGAGATGCGCGAACGAATAATTGCAATATTAGCTTCGCCCTACATATTTCCGCACGCCGCACGAAATCAAACATAGAGATTCCCTGAGGTTTTTCATTCGAGTTTCTTCTACTCCATCGCTGATTGAAAATCACAGGGTTGGAGTCTGTTCAGAAACACATCGAACGATTCCCCGCGAACAACATGAGCTGAGTTACATTCTCTCCCTCACCAGATGAGGCTCACCTTGCTAAGGTGAAGTTTCAGAGATTGTTGCCATCCTCAAAATTTAATACTGGTCGTACCATGCTAGCGATGAACGTCTACTGTGGACCATTGCGACCACTGGTCGCCGACCTACGTAATTTACTGTCTCTTTATAACTTAGATTACATTATTCCCTGTGGATATGATCATATCGTGAGGACCTTGCTGATTCAATTGAACTGAACATCTCTAGTTCGTTATATGAAAAAGCGTTCATAGTTCGATGCTGCTGCAGAAGACTCACAAGTACTTCTCAAGAAGAGATCAGGAGGGACGTACATGTCATACTAATCAGAACTTCTGATTCAGATTCTGAATTTCAGAAGGGAATGTTCGTTAGCAGCGGAAACTGCAGACTAGGGCAGGGATAAGGAGCACCTGCCCAGTCAGGCTCTGTGCTCTTGAAACACAGACTGTCATCGGCCTTTTGGAAGATACCAAAACAAACGGGAGAGTTCTGCTAAGTCTTGCAATAGATATTCCACTTCGAGGTTCGACAGCTCGACAGATCATCGCAGACATCCTCGCAAGACGTAGGCACCACTGGGCAAGATATCGGCGGGTAAACAGAGTCATCACAAGAAAGGTCGGTTGGTTTGAAGCAGTACTCATCGCCACCCTTCTGCAGAAGGCCGAAGGATGCACCGTTACCCTTGCAATATGAACCCCAGCTAGAAGTGGCACAGGAGGCAGTTTCGCCGCAGAGCTACTGGCAGAACTCTTCGGAACTGCCGAGAGCTACACCGAAGGGGGCTAGGACGATGATGAGAAACTTCATGTACAAAACGCCAACACGAGGAACTTCATACACACAATGCAAATACGAGGAACTTCATACATCGAAGGCAAACACGTAAAAGAATCAGCGAGTGCGAGAGTGGAATCTACCAGTGGCAGATTCCACTCTCTCAATGGATAGTGGCAGGCTACCACTATTGGAAACATGAGACTTATCCGTCCTTATCAACATGGCCATGCTCTTCCAGCTCGATCTTGTGTATTGGAGCCGAGTTAGCTCAGCTGATTCAATTAGCGATCTTGCGCATGAATAGGCTCATGGAACAAGACCCCTGTGTAAGACAACTTTAGTAGGATTTAGTAGAATGAGACTAGACTTGCCGCCCCTGATACGTTACGTTCAACCAATGTCGAACTCTGCGAAATACACCTACCAGCAATCTGAGCGGTATGGAAACTCACGATTGCCTTCAGCAAGTGGTGAGTATACAGGCTGCCAGAGCTCACAATTTGTCTCTTTAGACCTCTGACATACGAACGCAACATTTATGGGAATAAGAGGACAACCTACTAAATCAGGAGTATTATCTACTGAGGAAAATCAGAATTGATAAGCGAGTGAGTGCTCTGGAAAAGACCACAAGTTCAGCGCTACAAGTCCCAAGTCGTAACTGTGGAGGACGAAGACCGGTTGTTGCTTGTACTCATCGAGCCTTCTGCAAATTAATCTGAAAATACGACCAGGTCGGAGTACATACGGTACACTACCGGTACATCACCCGTCAGAATTAATGGCATTGACAACCATAGCTCCCCGAGCTGCACGAATGGGGACACGTGATGCAAACGATACACGAACCGCCAGAACCACCGAGTTTCCTCAGCCAGTTACTCTCCGACTTGCTCGCGACCAATCCTTCAACTCTGGGAGTCATGATGACGAGTATGAAAATGGTACAGATCAGGATGGAGATGAGTTTCATGTGTTACGGAAAAGATGAAAACTGACACAATTCGAATGAGACTCAATAAGAGTCTTCTTCTTAGAAGATTGGAGTCCGAAGCTACAGGAAAGGGAGGTCCTGCAGCGTTAATTGCATCGCAATCGGCCGTGTGAATTGCTCCCCGCACAATATGCACGTGAAAGTGCCATCATCGCGCGGTAATGAGCGTCAGTTGCTCGGCTGGTGTTCATAGTCGCTAACACGAATCGGAAGAGTTGTGAGGATTCGTGTTCCAGCCTATCGGCCAATGCGTCACGAGTCGGGAGACACGACCAAGCAGCCGCGTCACACCAGTCCGCAGCAAGCGAAGTCCGCTTATCGGAGAAATGAGTGGCAACCAGTACGACTGCAGACTACAATGTGTAGCCATACACTAGAGAATATACTGCTCCAAGTGTGGTGGTTTTAGAAGCAATCCTCAGTGAGAACTCCTCACTAACCGTCTTCGATCCTTTCACGCCTTCACGCGTGCAGAAGATTCTCCTTGTGCCATGCGTGAGTCACCGGATGAGAGGTTTCATACTCCTTATCGCCTCATACCGGCCGTTAACAGTGGCTAAAGAACACACCTCGCAGTATGCCGCGTAGTGTACGGGCAAGAGACGTTCCTCTGGAACAACCCTCCCTATCTATCTCAGTATCACTAGATTTGTGCGCGATTGTGCGATCATGCAACGCGGTGCATAGGCGCACAGTTTAGCGGAAGCCTACCAACCTCCAAACTCACTCTATGTTTGTGAACGGCTAGATGGATTTGCATTTCCACATATCGTTTGGGAGCTTCAACCAGCCAACTGAGCTTATCGCTAGTAGTGGATGCTGCCAAAGATTAGTCGAATCGCAGCAAGCAGATATGATGTAGCTTGACTTGCTCAACAACAAACTACATGTCATGTTCCCCGCTCCAGAGCGTGCCCCATCGGCTAATTGTCCATTAGTAATTGACTGCTAGATGCCATTAAGGTCTCAAGGGAAATCAAAGGATACTGGCGTACGAACAAGCAAATCTCACGAGACCAGTGAGGCTCGGGTAAGGCTAATCACCTGTCACACTGCACGCATACCCATTGTTCTCCTCCAACCGCAGAAAGCTGTCTCTATAGGGTATTTAGCGCACGTCCGTGTGCACCGACCATCCTACTCGACACTATGGAGCGACTCTGTGTATATGCCGAGCCACTTATGGTTGTTTCGAGCTCATTGATCATGAATTCCACCGAGGACTTAGGTTCGGGGAAACGAAGCACTCTAATTGACGTCTGGAGACTTTCAATTGTAGCCGTAGAATTCCATACTTCCAACTTGCAGCTGTAAATTGTTCAATCTTCGCTGTTGTGTTCCGTTCGAGCCTGAACATAGGAGAGTTCCTACTTGAGGAGTGAGCTAATTCTCTCTTTGTGATGTTGAGAAACTCCCCCATTGTGACTCCTTAAATGTGTGACGGGCCGTTACGGTGTTTCGTGTCACAGCGAGTCTTCCACGAATGATTCTGAAATCATAACAGGTAACAATACAGGTCAATACAAGGCTTCAGTCACACTGCCTGATAGAGCAATTGCTCAGAATCTGAGCCATGTCATTAGTAGCAAATATAAGAACATGTCATGTGGTACTTCTCCTCTGCTGTGAAAATGACGCTTTGTTCGGATTGGCTTGCATGGCGTCACTTAGCGTCGGTGACGCGAGACCCGAGTGACACCGATTATCACTAAACGCTCTCTTCGCAAACATCATGAACTACATCTTCGCTTTCATCTGCATCTCACTCGCTGTCACTATTCCCGCCTTGAAGACGGGATGGAAGATGGTCCAGTGGGGACGCCTTGAGGTATTGACTGGTAAAGTATGCCCTGCGTGCAT
>NW_003215515.1:0-1414 GCF_000006405.1 Perkinsus marinus ATCC 50983 | reverse complement strand
GCCCCGGGCGCGCGCATTATAGCCGGTAGGAATTCACAGCAAAAAAGACCGAGTACGAAGCCGATTTCGTTAATGACCCTTTGTTTGGTCCTGAAAATGGCACCAATCGACTCCTCTCGTCGAGCTGAGTAATAATGTGAAAGAGTTTCTTCAAAAAAAAGGGTCATTTACGAGAAATAACCGATTTAGTCTTTTTCCATTCAATGTAGGGAGGCATGACATGGGAGTACTGCATCAACAATCAGTCTAGTCCAGCAGGTAAAGGACATGCACTGTCACACGGGAGACCCAGGTTCGAATCTGGGCTGAGGTATATTCCGGAAAAAATTCCCGTACTCGGAGTAGGTCAGTGGATTGGGTGTTACAGCGATAAGTGCAACGGCAATCAGTAGGATAGTGTCCGTGAGGTCGTGGATGAACACCCACCAGTGTCTAAGTAGGTTTGAACTAGTCTGAACATCAAGCGTTATTATTGAAGCATCGTGTTTTACATAAGTGGTTTGGTCTAATGGTTAGTCTTCAGGTTGGTTATGCGGGTGATCCAGGTTCAAATTATGATGTGGTAAATTCTTATATTGAAGTTAGTGACGGCTACCCAGGTATTCTATTGATTGATAGGTGATCTTGAGCGTGCGCTATCATTCGTGAGATCCAAGTTCAAATTTCATCAGAGATATAATCAGAGATAAATTTTAGTACTTGGAGTCGGTCAGCGACTTGGGTGTTACAGCGACCACTGTTATGGCAATAAGTGGGTCAGTGTCCTCTGGGCCCTGGATGAGCACCCAACCAGTGTATAAATAGATCTGAATTAGTCTAAGCATCAAGCGGCTGTATGTAAGAAAACTATTTTATATATGTGCTTTGGTCTAAAGGTTAGTGTTCAGGTTGGTGATGCGGGTGATTCAGGTTCAATTCTCTGGCGTGTCAATAATATAATTTTGTCAGTGATGGTTACCCAGGTATTCTATTGAGTACTATTGTCTGTGGTTGGCTTAGTGTAGTGCTTAGCATCATTATCTATCTCGACTCATGGCAGTGGGCCTCCAATCTTGTTTAATAGGTCTTGAGCGTGCGCTATCATTCGTGAGATCCAGGCCCAAGTTTCATCAGAGATATAAATACTGGATAAATAGGTCTGGATTAGTCAGAACATCGAGCGGCTTTATCTAAGGAACTTATTTTATGTGTGGCGTTTGGTGTAAAGGTTAGTGTTCAGGCCAGGTATACGGATGATTCAGGTTCAAATCTTAGGGATGTCAATTTTATAATTTCGTCAGGGATGGTTACCCAGGTATTGTATTGAGTACTATTCTTTGTGATTGGCTGACTGTAGTGCTTAGCACCATTATCTATCTCAACTCGAATGATTCAGGTTCAAAACCTGGTATAATGATTTTTAATAGTTACGTCA
>NW_003214832.1:0-2535 GCF_000006405.1 Perkinsus marinus ATCC 50983 | reverse complement strand
CTGACGTTTCAGAGCATAAACAACATCAAGGGCAGGGTCACACAGTTTTAGGGGTCGATTACGATTGATATTCGCCGAATAATAATGGTCAAGTGAGAAATATCTGATATGAGCCCAAGATGGTGTTGAATAACACCGTGGTATTGTTCTTGCCATTTGCAGATGGAATTCTCTAACCTCCGAAGCCGTAGAGGGTCTTGCCCTGACGCTTCAGAGCATAAACAACATCAAGGGCAGTTACAGTCTTCCTGCGCGCGTGCTCGGTGTAGGTAACTGTATCCTTGATGACACTCTCCAGGAAGACCTTGAGAACGCCCCTGGTCTCCTCGTAAATGAGGCCAGAGATACGCTTCACACCACCACGACGAGCAAGTCTGCGAATCGCAGGCTTTGTGATTCCCTGGATATTGTCGCGCAAGACTTTGCGATGGCGCTTAGCACCACCCTTTCCGAGACCTTTACCGCCTTTTCCTCTACCAGACATATTTTGTTTGAGAAGATTACTGCTGTTTGCTACTGCTTATTTCGTACGAGGGGATAAGCAGTCTGCCATGATGGGGCACATTTTCTGATTAAAAGAGTGACAAAACGCTCTGTCTCAGAAAATATGTGCTCTTCTCCTCGTGAAAAGAAACTTATGCTGCTGATTTTGATGGCGCCAAATAACGCCTTGTAAATATTGGTCATCTGCAAAGAGGTTCTGCCGAAACAGTGGAAATTACTTCGCCGACCGCTTGGCAGCAGGCTTCTTCTTCGTCGCCGCCTTCTTGATTTTCTTGGACGCCGGCTTCTTCGCGGATGCCTTCGAACGGATAGAAGCCTTCTTGGTGCCTGCGGTTTTTTTCGTCTTCGGAGCGGCCGGCTTTCTAGCGGTCTTCTTCGTGGTGGTCTTCTTGGTGGTGGTCTTCTTCGTGGTGGTCTTTTTAGTAGAGGCTTTCTTCGTGGGAGCCTTCTTTTTCAAAGTTGTTGGTTTGGATTTCTTCGCAACCGCGGGTTTCTTCGCGGCAACCCTCTGCCCAGCAGCAAGCTTGTATGACGCCTTCGCTTGAGAGACATGGCCAGAATCTACGAGAGCTTTGAGAGCCTTGTTCAAAGCAGCCTTGTTCTCGACACCAAAGTTTTGCTTAATGAAGCTGAGTATGGCCTGGCGACTCATTTTCTGGAACCCCTTGCATGTGGTGAGGGCCTGCTTGACCATAGCAGAATAGTTGGGATGAGCTCCAGATTTAATGCTAGTTTTGACAGTCATCGCGGAATGCTAATTAAGTCTTTTGTTTGTGCGGCCATTCGGCTAACTATATTATGACTATCAACAACCTAATCGAGGATCCCGATCCTCCTTTCCCCTCGCCCCCCATCTTCCCTCCCGACTCGCCTCCGCGTCCGGTCGATGACACTAAGGGTTTCAACAAGTCTGGTTTACGCGAAGATCGTTCCTGTTGGGAAGGAACCCATGGCAAAGGTGCCCCTGGGGAGGAAGCTATGCCCGACAAATCCGTGAAACTCGGTGCGAAGGGCAAAGGTAAAGACAGGGGAGAGCCGGTTACCCGTAAAACTATCGGGAAATCTGGCACTGTGGTATCTCGTTCGTTTGGACACCGTGGGGACCCGGGTATAAAACCTTGTGGTTTTTCGTGGCATGATTTAGCGGCTGACGACAGCGACGCGGAAATTGAGGCTTGTGATCACTCGTTAGAAAACTATGACTTTGGTGATTACGATCCTATTCCGGCTCTACCTGCCCTTCCGGCTGCTCACACGGTTTCTGTGCATACATCTGTCGTTTCAAATGCCGATGTTATGGAAACTGAGGTCCACTCTTTTAATGGGTCCCCACGGGAGTCTGGTCCAGCGAACCTGGACGAGCTCCTCAACAAGTTCGATGGTGTGCCGGCTAGTTCTTTCCGGCCCTCTGAGGTTTTAGACGCCGTTGTCGGCGCCCTAGAGCTCTTGCCACGAGAGCACCAGGCCAGAGGCCAAAAGGTTCTGCAAGTGCTCACGAGGCACCATTTAACGCTGATTGAGAATGCGGCTCGCTGCACTAACGGGGCGCCATCCCCTGTTCTGGCCCCCCCTCCCCCCCGCACGACGGTGTGCATCGGGGCACCGACCCCTGTTCCGGTACCTCCCCACGAGGCACCGTCCTCTGTTCCGGTCAACCCCTCTGCCCAACCCCCCCGCCCCTGGACGGTTGTCGCAAGCAAAAGACGGCGCCCTAATGGTTCCACACCAGAACATCCGCGCACTATCGCAACACCAGCGGCCCCCAAGGCTGGCAAGGGCAAGGGCAAGGGTAAGGGTTCTACACCCCAAGGTGCCACGAGGGCTGCGTTGGAACGGGCTAAGAAAGCCACCAACAAGAAGTCCGGTGTTGTTGAGCTCCGCTCAGACAACGATGATGTGCCTGACATGACGGCGGCGGAGTTCATGGCCTTCCGTACTCGGGCCCTTGGGCTTCTAAATGGCGCGATCACCATCAGTTCCACCTTCCCGATCAAGGGAGGCATGGGACTAGTCCTCTGCGACGAGGGTCAA
>NW_003210230.1:0-1321 GCF_000006405.1 Perkinsus marinus ATCC 50983 | reverse complement strand
TGCTGGGTATCGGGACTCCATACGGCGATAACAGAGAGGATACTTCAAGCTAGGAGTAGGATTGGGTCACAATCACTGTTCGATTATATCACGTATGGCTGGGATGGGGGTGTGCTTTGGGCTGCTGCTCATTGCTACTACTGCTGCCCTCACTACTGGGCATCTCACCACCAGAGTGCACATCAACATCGATACCTCTCTGCTGCTTCTCCCACAGATCTCTATATCTGCCCGATGAATGGTATGACACAATCATAACGACAGTAGCAATACTTCCCGTTTGGTAGTTTAATAAGGTCTTCATGAGTGCCCTTCTCAACTAGCTTGCCGAACTCCAGCACCTATTGAAGAGTTCCTATATGATTACTTTAGAGGTATAGTTGCGGATGCTCCTCTCTATAGTAATACCCTAGTACCACTATCTGGTTGGCATGCCTTATAGTAGAGAGACGATGTGCAATGACAATAGTTGTCCTATTCTCCCTTAGATTGGCCAATGCTATCTGCACGGCTTGCTCAGTAGCAGAGTCCAATGCAGAGGTAGCCTAGAAGAAGTATGGACAAGCATCACCACAAGCAGGTTCTCATGTATTCGTTCACCTCGTCGAGCAAGAGTATTGGGGTGTTCTTCAACATACACCTGGCTATGGCCAACCTCTGCTTCTCCCCTCCTGAGAGCTTAAGGCCCCTCTCACCGACCACCTAACAGGGACGCTAAATCAATGCAATATAAGTGAGCATGAGCATACAGTATTCATGCCATCTAGCTGCTGTTTAATAAGCTGGTCCAACCTAGCCTTACGAGCTACTTCCCAGCATTCCTCATCTGTTGCATCAAGACGACCATACCTAGTATATCATCATCATCATCAACACTGCATACGTACACCCTGTAGAGGTAGCCCTACCGTATATTATGTATGATGGTATCATTAAACAACACTACATCCTGTGGTACGCATCCTATCTGGGCTCTTAGACTCTTCTGAGTCACATCACGGACATCATAACCACCAATACGTACGGCACCATCATCAACGTCAAAGAAGCGGAATAGTAGTCTGAGAGTAAATACAAATGTAAGCATCCAGCGCATTGGTAACTTGTGAATGCATGCCCTTTCGTTCTCTTCTAACTACACGCCGACTCACCTAGAGACTGTGGTTTTGCCAGAGCCAGTGACTCCAACAATAGCAGTGGTTGTGTTCTCAGGCACTACGAAACTGCAGTCCCTCAATGACCTCGAATACTGAAGCGAAGCTGCTGCTGTTGTTGAGGACCAGGCCTCGTTGGTTATCATATGACTCACCGGTTGCCTCCT
>NW_003214974.1:0-1082 GCF_000006405.1 Perkinsus marinus ATCC 50983 | reverse complement strand
CCACATGTATACAGATCGTTCTTCAACTTGCTGAGCTCAGATGTTGAAAACCTGCACGGGTCTACGCCTCAGAACATACCACGAAGCTTTCACGGGACTGAAGGTGCATCCACAAAGCACGGCAACAGACCCTGCCATTGCGCTGACCTGTCAGGAGGCTTACTTATCAAAACGAAACCCAGCTGCATCGATCTCACCAAGTTACGTGACACATCGTAAGCCATCAGCGAAGCTTGCCGTATTTTGGTACATCGATTCTTGTGTTCTATGAGATTTACAACCCATTTTCTCTCAAAGTCTTTAAGTAAATCCTTACCAATGTTGACTGAGCTGGGCTCTATGAGAGCTGCACGAGATGACGTGTCATAATGTGGAGCTTCCAAAGCTCGCAGTATGTCAGATTTATCCTGTCGGAGCTCCTCCACCTCTTTTGCGATTAGTTCAGTGAGATGCAATGGGATACCAGACTACAGGCAAAAACATTTTCTCGGTGAGCTGATATTGTTTAGTGCCGTGCAACCAATCACATACCATACCCAGTTGTCTCCTTGCCGTTCGACGAACTCGTTGAGTTTAGGAACAACACGTTCTCCCCACGCATTAGCACATTCGTCCCCGCAGGTTTCGCGAAGCAAAGATGAGACACTCGAGGAGAACTCCAGATGATCGCTAGAATGAACGTAAGCACCCGAGGTGGTGACCATGACGCAGAACCGGAACATGGCCTTCTGATAGAACCTGTACTTACGACAACCAGTACAGCAATGTCGCGTTAGATACGATGCACAGTTTTTTGTCTAGGAGAAGCATGCTTACAAGAGAATGATCATATGGAGTCAACTGTGCTCACAAGTCCAATAAGCCCCACACCTATTCGACCAATCTTCCAGGTTATCTTTGCTGAACGCAGCGAAGTTCATTTCGCGTCTGACAGGCGATGAGAAAGAGTTTTCCACGTCCTCCCCCAAGAGAAACTGGACCTGCACGGGCCGCTGTACAGCTCAGATGCCCGGCAAGTCTTATCACGTACGTGAGTCCAGCCTTCAGGACACTGAAATCACGAGAAAAACGGAGCGAATCAG
>NW_003215540.1:0-1167 GCF_000006405.1 Perkinsus marinus ATCC 50983 | reverse complement strand
CACGGGATTATAAAGCAAGTCGAGATAGCGCAAAACCTCGATACGCCTCGTGTCCTCGAGTTTCCAATGGCGATTGAAGAGAGTTCTCATTGTTCGGAACCCCTGACGATGGATCTGAGCTTCTTTCTTCATGCGCGAGATTGGAAAGCAAATCAATATGGCGCACAAGTTGTGCGCGATCCGGGTTTACGACTGTGCGGAACAACCTCGATACGCCTAGTGTCCTCGAGATTTCAAAGAGAATTCGGGTGGTCCTCGAGATTCCAAAGAGAATTCGGGTGGTCCGATCAACCAGGTGAATAGATATTTCACAATTCCGTTAGTTTTAGGTCTTCTTGTTATATCAGGCTCGTGTTCTATCACCTACCCAAGTTTCAGCAGTACTAGCGGCTCTCCGTTGTGCTACTCAGGTAGTGCGTAAAATTGCCGTACATGATCCCCTTCTAGGCTAGAAGAAACGTGCTAGAAATGCTAGCACGTTTCTTCCAGGCTCAACAACCGCAAGCAAGCAACAGCGCGAACAATGCGACAGCGGTCCTCAACCGCATAATAACCAGTCGGCAAACACCCAAAACACTAGAGCAGCTTCATCATCAGCGGCAAGTGGCTCGGAGAGTCTCATCTCTTTGTTCGCATTATTCGTAAGACATCTTTATTCGTAGTGTATTGATAATTGCTATCTGCGTCATACTTTAGAGTCCCGCTAACAATCGTCCGGCCTCGAGAGAACCACCATCTTCTCTCGGAGCATTTGCCCAGATGAATGAGATAGAGAGGGTGAATTCTTGCTCACTCAACCTGCAACACTACATACGTGTCGATCTCTCGGAAGGATCAACGGCATGTGTTGGTGACAATATGAAATATCTGATAGGAAATTTCGGGGATTTTTTCCGATAGGATATAGTTAGTTAGGAAACTCCTGAGCTCGGCTGAGGAAGACGAACATATATTTCAACACTGGTTGACAGAATTCTTAGGAGGAAATTCCTCCCTAATAAGTTATGCAAGGACGTTTTGGAACTCGTCCTCTTAGTGAAGAAACTCCTGAGCTCAGCTGAGGAGAAGGAACATTATGTTCCGAACATATATTCCAACACTGCGTGTTTCAGAACAAAGACATTCAGTGTTGGAATATATATTCGGTTTCCTCAACTGAGCTCGTAA
>NW_003200358.1:0-1416 GCF_000006405.1 Perkinsus marinus ATCC 50983 | reverse complement strand
CGGGCTTCCCAGAAAAGAAGGAGCTACAGGTGAAAGCGGAGAAAAGGAAATCCGACGGGACACCTGAAACCCGAACTGCTATCGGTGTTAAGACGTCACGTGAACTAAAACCCCGAAGTACTGGCCGTACAAATCCTGGGCCCGCGGAAGTTTGTGCCGCGGAGAAGAAAGTTTGTGCCGAGAAAAAAAGTTCATCGAAACGGCTGTGCTGTCCCATCGTGGCAGCGCGACAAAGATCTCGCTCGCCTCGTATTCTATTGTTGAACTATAATATTATTATTCTCGCTCGGATGCATCTATCTAACGGTTTTGGATACTAGAAACGGTTAGATCCGTCTCTGGTTTTCTCTAAGCTACTTAAAGCTAGGAAGCTAGTATTCTAGTGGTAATTGTTAGACTGGACTGAGTCCAGTGATTGATTGTGTGATCTGCTACCTCATCCTAACTCTAGTTCTACTTGAGTTAACCAGTCCTCACTAGTATCGCATCGTAATCTCTATTGCCTCACCTGATCGTGTTACAAGCTACACGGGATGTTACTTAGATCTGGAATGAAATTGTCTAACCGTGATCGCTGTGCATTTCCTCATGATTCAACAGGTTTAACTCCCTCTACACCTCCGTCTAACGACGCGACTGAACCACCAAGAAGTACATCTACTTCAAGACCACTACTGATTTCTTCTAGTTCTACTCTAAGTCGTCCCGTACATTCTACCGGGATATCTTTCCGAGCCCCTATGCGCACTAGATCAACGTCTATGCCCGATCTTCGCAACGCTGATATCAAGAAGCCATCTGTTATGGCTTCCTCTGAAAGGCGTGTTCGTTCTCTACCATCTAGAGTGGATAACATACAGCACCATTGTGCCGTATTTGACTCTAATGAATCTCTACGTTCTTATGGGTCGGTCTACTTCTCCCCAATGACGTCAGTTATGTCACCACGGTTAGTATCCTCCTCTATGGATGCTGTAATTTCGACTGAACATGTTGATCAGTCTATGGAAGTACGTCCACTTCAAGAAGATCAACCTCTAGACGCTGAGTGCAAGGCTATGAGATATCCATCTATTGACAGCTCGTCCCACGAGTGTCAACGTTCTGTTAAAAGTGTGACCGGGTCAATTGCTTCCTCAATGGAAGCTCTATCTGTACCACCTTCAAGGCAATCAAGTCGAACTCCTACGTTCGGCTCTAGTTCTGAACGTTGTGATATTGGTTATACTACTAGCATTCCTTCTGTTAGTGGTCTAGACACTACCATAGATCTCGGTACTGTCTATATGACTGGTAATGTTGTCCGTACGCCTGCCTCTAGAGCTGTTTCTAAGAGCAAAGCTAACGACAAGTCTAAGTCTAAGATTGGTCGTCCTCGATCTGGAAGCTTGACCCTATCTAAACGCTCCATCGAGA
>NW_003214663.1:0-936 GCF_000006405.1 Perkinsus marinus ATCC 50983 | reverse complement strand
TGAAATATGTTTTTCATATCACTAGGGTGAGACTCCAATGTGAACTTTAGGCGTTTTATTATTTTAAGTCTATAACACATACGCGGAAGGCGTCTAGCAACATTTCTGGTTAGAGCAGGGATCGAACTCGGGCAGTATTTCTGGGATGTTTTAGGATGATCTGAGAAGGATATATGGATCGCGGTTGGGGGCGATGGTGGCAGCTTTGGAGGAGGAGATGTCTGATTATGTGACGTTTCATAAGCCGAATGGAGGTTACTTCCTCTGGTTGCAATTTAAAAAGTAGTAGGAAGTTTAGTGCAGTGGTAGAGCACGGGGATGTCTGTCGTATGACCCTGGTTCTATCCCTGGCGATGTGTTTTTTCTCAGATTGCCAGCTGGAAAGAATACCACGGAGTTCCTCGAATTCTGCAGAGATAAAGGCGTTGGATTTCTACCTGGTGAACTGTCGCGTCACAATTTGCTATGGGAATATCGAATATTACAGGTGCTCGAACTTCAGTGGATGGGAGTTGTGGTCACGACTGCATTAGACTCTCCTTCGCCTTTTACACCGAACCAGAGATTCGCAGTGGTATTCACAAGTTGGCTGAAGCATGGAAGCAATTTTGTGGCGAGTGACGCAGTTTTCCCGCATAGAGTGTCACTTTTTTAGTCTTATCCGTTTTTGGTAGTCCTGTTTCCCTCGGCGGTCGAATTGTGAGGTGTGGGTATAATTTCGTGAGGCGCGCGGTAGTTGATCTCTGTAGTTGGTAATATCCGCTATGTTATCGTTGAGTCCAGACTGCCGGCAATGCATCGATTGGCATCTTCATGATGACGCCCTATTCCCGAGCGTTAAAGAGGCTGTGGAGAGCTGTCGCATGGCAGCTGAGGTAGGGTTTTGAGGAGGAGATATGTGGAAAATTATTTCAAGCCGTGTAGAAGAGTTAACCG
>NW_003216788.1:0-1415 GCF_000006405.1 Perkinsus marinus ATCC 50983 | reverse complement strand
CTTCCAGCTGCGAGAGACGATCCCTTCATTTCTGTCCTTGCAATAGCAACGTGAACTTACATAAGAAAAAATGTCCGACTCATTGGCGCTCGATGTGAAACTTAAACTCAACAAATCCATACAAGATACCGCGTTCTTAATGATCGACGGTGACACGGGGAGTGTCACCATAGAAACTCAGACCATGAGCAACCCTATCAGATCTACATGGCCGAAATAATACTAACAACAGTCGAAGGAACAATCCGACGTCTTAAACATCGGGCTGGGTCATCTCTTTTATCTACGAGAAACATCCCCATAGTGTTGGAGATATACAATCCCACCTTGGTAGTAACATAAAGGACAAGATCGCGCCGATCGACCATCCAAAGCTTTCAATCGTAGTAGAAACAAACCAAAAGACCTGCCTGTGAAGTGGGGCCTCTCAAGTACAATCCCGTCTGTCTATCGAGCATCGCATTACTAAGGAAGCCCTCTATACTACCGCAATGGACAGTGGCAAACCATACCATAACTATCTGAAAAGACTCTATAGACCATAGTGGTATAGTCATTGACAATTTGTCAATAGCACATTTGTCAGCACAAGCCGCGCATGGTGAACATCTAGGCTTACACATAGGCCTCCCCTAGACGGTAATAATGGGGAAATTGACCTCGAGTGAAAGGGAATGCACTCACCGTCAAGAGTGTTTGAGCGAATCGAAATGAGTCCAGATCGTCCGTTACTTCCTCAACGAGACCTCTATTACCCTGCACTGAACATAGGCAGAAAGCAGTGAGACGTTCATACCACTACTTGACGGAAGCCATAAAGTCCCATCAATCCAAATATCACGACATTGAAGGCAGCATATAAAAGGCGGATCTAGCCATCATCGAGTGAAGCCTATCCTGTAAGGAAAGCTGCACACTTTATAGACTTCGTCATATAATGCAACTACAGCCATTGTGTTCACCATGTTTAGCACCAACAGCATAACAGTGAGCTCGAACGAGACGAGCAGCAGCTTACCAGCCTTGTGGGCCTACCAGATAAGGTAGACTGAATTGTGATTCCCTCATTCTACCAATCCTAGGAGATCGCGCATATCAAAGCGTACTATCTTGAGAACTGCAAAGTGTTTGTAATAAGGCCTCTCAATAGAGCTCGGTTGTACTTCCATATCCATGATGCTGCTAGCTTTCGTAGACGTGGAACTCGTACTGTTCAATCGATCAAGTCGCAATAACATACCTACGCTTCCCGCCACGTGTACCGCAGACATTGGACACTTCAGGATGGATCAAGCAATACAAACAACAATCTACATTCATATTAATCCCTCTGAGTATCGATGGAAGGCTTCTCCCACCAGGACTTCTAATCCCAATATGGCGGATTTCTCTCGAGGTGAATGGGAGGTCGAGGT
>NW_003199477.1:0-2355 GCF_000006405.1 Perkinsus marinus ATCC 50983 | reverse complement strand
CCATAGGGCTGTCCGGTCCATCTCTGGCCATGATCCCTTCAGGAGAATCTTCGCTTTAGTCGGTGACACTCCTACGATGCAGACTCCCAGGGAGTCACCACTGGTGCTGGCTGCACTGATAGCTCCTACTGTGAGGAGGAGGGCCGAGAAAAGGGCCTCGAGGGTCACCGCCCCTGCCGCCTTCTCCTGCATGGCCTTCTCACTAGGAGGTGCCTCCACCTTAAACGAGGCGAGGGAGTAACTGGACCAGACCCAAGGGTTGAGGTCGAGGACGATGGCGACCAAGTCGGTGGTCTTGATGTCTACCTCACCAGCGGCTCTATTGCCAGTAGCGGCCTCCTCGGTGGAGGAGAAACCCTCTACCATACTGCTACTACTACTACCAGTGGCCATCTCAATACTGACAGATGATCATGGGCTCATACTTATAACGCAACACAGTATTCACAATGGATCCAGGGCCATACCATCCGGAAAAGGTCAGTAGCAGACCTGTAGAGTGATGCAAGCAATTGCCTCTACTGGGACGGGTGTAAACCACAGGAGCCTACCTCTACTACCGATAGTAGGGGTGACAGAGAAGACACTAATCAAGACAGATAGCAGCTCAACCTTATTAGACCAAAAGAAAAGGTACTGGTAATGGTATGGTGTTAGTAATGTACAACTCTAGTCCTCCTCCTCCTCCCTTTTAGTGTAGAGGTAGACATCAATGATCTCACGACAGTTCCTTCCTGAACGACAGGCCAGGTCTGATGGAGATCTTTCATCTCGAAGTTGTCGGAATATTCGAATGAAGTCCTCACGAGGAACACTGTTGGCTCCCAAATCCCGTTTATATCTACCAAGCGAGTCTACCTCTTCCGTATCGTCATAACACAGCGACCTACAGCATATCCATCCCTATGTCCCACATCTGGGCCAAGCCTTCGTTGGCGAGGTAGGCCCCAAGGGCACACATCTGGACCGAACCCGAACCGGGGCAATCAGAGTCGTAGAACCCGGTGAGGGAGGTGTAACTGAAGGCGTATCTTGAGGTCGCCATGGGAAGATACGAAGTAGGTTCATTTCAGAAGTATTCTAGTGATCGTCTGTGAGACGTGAATACAACACACAAATATCAAAGGTCGACTTGAAAAAAGATACAAAACAGGTCCACTATGATACCATATGCATCCGATATGATGCCCTATCATTACCATTTCCCTACAAGGCATCCTAACTCCCCCGCGACCAGCTCCTTGGTATCGGCCCTCCTCAGCTCAACAGAGTGTACCCCTACCTTATCGGTGGTAGATGAAGAGGATGTCGAGGAGCAGTCAGAGGAGGGCACAGGGCGACCTCCGCTGTGCCTCTTGGGACTACTACCAAGACCCTCTGGATGCTGGTGTATCGCTTCTGAAGTCGATCGACATATGTCAAGATAGCGATAACTGCCTCACTAAGAGAGTTCACTATAGGAGGGTACAGCCAGGCTATACCGTGTTGACGATGACAACGCTCTACCACGGCATCGAAGTCAGTGTCGAAGGAGAGCTCGAATCTGATGATGGATGGTTATGACCGCGCGCCACGAAATTGGGGGCCCTACTGTCCCGCCTTCTTCCGCACTTTCTTGTGTATGTGTAAGTCTATGGGTAAGTGCCTTATGACGGAGCGCTGCCGATGGAGTTTGGGCAGAAGAAGATACAATGGGGTGGCATGGCTAGCATCGTCCCCTCCACCTATGTCGGTGCATATCGGGAGGAATCCCTGATGGTATCACAAACGACCTCATTCGTATCTTTCAAGGTCAACCTCAAGATATTACCTCGTAGAAAAGTCGTGATAGGAAGGTCGGGTGAAAACACAGAGACCAACAGAACTCGCTCATGTTGAACCTCGTCACGGCATCTGCCATATGCTGACAGAGAACACTTAAAATGCCATCGACTAAATGGTGGTGATGAGGGTCACCTGGAGGTCCATATTGGGCATAAGCAGGAGCCTTGAATGGGAGGATGATGCTTCGGGTACTAAAACGAAACCCTGAACAGGCTCGGTGAGTGTGAGGGAGAAGGTAAGGCAGACTCACAGACATCTGGGCTGCTATCATTAGTATTAACTCATCGGTGGGTATCCTGCTAAAGGGTGATGATGGTGGACTAAGGGAGCCGTTTCCTATCTTCGACTAAGGGATACTCTACCTAGGTGCATAGGGATCCTCCATGTCACGAGCCCTCCTCTGCAGCAAAGACCTCCGATGCTCTCTTGGTACCTCCGACATCCATAGGGCTACTAAACTCCATAAGATATCCTCCGAATACACAACACCCTTTACGTCTGAGAACGACACTCACTACTGCGAGTCAATGA
>NW_003215866.1:0-1432 GCF_000006405.1 Perkinsus marinus ATCC 50983 | reverse complement strand
CCACCGGGAGGAGGTTAGGGAACGTCGTCCTATCAGCAACACAGAAGTCACCCGAACATTGGCCAGATGAAGAGGATGTAGTAGTGCTAGTCACGGAACCACTAGCTGAAGCACTAGTTGTGCTTGTTTCAAGCCCACTAGTCGAAGCCGTAGTAGTGCTAGTTACAGGACCACTAGTTGAGGCCGTGGTAGTGCTAGTCACAGGACCACTAGTTGAAACAGTAGTAGTGCTAGTCACAGGACCACTAGTTGAAACAGTAGTAGTGCTAGTCACAGGACCACTAGTTGAAACAGTAGTAGTGCTAGTCACAAGACCACTAGTTGAAACAGTAGTAGTGCTAGTCACAGGACCACTAGTTGAAACAGTAGTAGTGCTAGTCACAAGACCACTAGTTGAAACAGTAGTAGTGCTAGTCACAGGACCACTAGTTGAAACAGTAGTAGTGCTAGTCACAGGACCACTAGTTGGAACAGTAGTGGTGCTAGTCAAAAGACCACTAGTTGAAACAGTAGTAGTACTAGTCACAGGACCACTAGTTGGAACAGTAGTGGTGCTAGTCAAAAGACCACTAGTTGAGAAAGTGGTAGTGCTAGTCACAGGACCACTGGTGGTAGTAGAACAGAAATCTCCACACCAGTTAAGGAAGCGGAAGTCAGGTCCTTCAAAGTAGTCTTGCATGACAATGCCTCCAGTGGGTTTGAAGTTCACAAGGTTACCGTTGCCCGAAGTACATATTTGATTAGGCGCCAGACCACAGCCACACCCACCAGCGTAAAGCTCACCCGAGCCAGCTAGATCATCTAGCGGGAGGCGGTAGACCGAATCGATGGATTTACGGTAGTAGAGGTAGCCGTCTGGAGCCGCAGTAAAGCTTTCGTCACCTTGAATATCCAGTGGAATGAAAGTCCACTGAGGATCCACAGACCCATCCATCGTAGCATAGGCAACGCCGCCATTCATTCTAACATAAAGTTTACCGAGTGTGAAGCGCAAAATGGTAGGCTCAATAAGAACACCCGAACCACTCAAGGGGGCTATTGGAGTCCACACGCCTCCCTGACTTATGAACCGAGCGATCTGCCCAGTAGCCTTCTCGGTAACATATAGAAGATTCGACTGTTGATCAAAGCTGACTCCAGTATACTCCTTGGAAGGATCGGCCGGAGCGATTATCCGATAAGCATTGTGATTCTTCGGGTAGAAAGCACCAACTTCACCCTCGCTGATGCCAAACACGAACATATCGTTGCCCGAAGCCTCGATATTAGAGAGGGTCTTCTCGGCAACAGGTAACCATTGGTTGCATTGGAGTCTCCAAAGCATACGGATACCATCATCACTAGAGTAGCCAGCTAGGTACCATGCACCATGGTCAGTAAAACTGAAGGACTCGGTAGTTATTTGGCCCACCGGGAGGAGGTTAGGAAACGT
>NW_003208939.1:0-1237 GCF_000006405.1 Perkinsus marinus ATCC 50983 | reverse complement strand
TTTTTGAGATTGACAATCTCTGCGCCGGTGACTTTCTTGGGTGACTCTGTTTGTAAGGAGCATACATTTGTCGATTGTCCGCTCTAACCACTAGCGGGCAATCGACAGGGTTTCAGACATGTTGAGGTCTAACAAGATTGCTCGTAAAGAGTAACTGCTAGCATACAAGTTTTCATGTACTGGTAACTTGGGGGGTGTGCTGATATAGGAACATATTATGCTTCTTATCTTATCCCTTTCAGCCTGAAGGCTGCGAGCCGTTTCATGAAACGAATAATGGGCGAGCGAGGCTCGTGCATACGTGCGCGAACACCACTATGGACGCACTCACGTACTCACGCGGCAGTCTCACGTGAATTCAGAAAATCCTCGCTTCCACGTGAAGCAAGGACTTCGCAGTCCCGAGATAATTTTTCTCTCTCTTAGTTGTATGTCCTTCCACTTGTGTTGGTGAAGCGACTCTCATCATCTTTTTAACAGAGTCAATATGCTCGTCATGGTCCTGATCCTGCGATAGAGGAGGATGCCTCTAGCACACACCTAAAGGACTACAGGTATCATCCCAGTATTGGCAATCACTAACAACGGCAGAACTGCCTGAGATGAATCACCAGCGTCTCATAATTTCCTTGTTGTTCAATAGCCTCAGATTCCATTCAAGGGCTATCTGATATCTGACAGTCCAGCGTTATCTCGACAGTAGTGTTGAATATGATAAATAGATCAGTACATGACGAGAAGATGAACTCATGAGTAACTAATACTTCTATATTTCATCTGTGGTTTGTTGTACTGGTTCTATTCATAAATCATCGGGCCCGTTATCATTTGTATCTCATCAATATGATTATCGCTCTGATTGCCGCCTTCGCCTACACAGTAGCAATCACTGATGCCAGCGGCCTTGGGAACGAAAGTACCATGCTCGAACTCGGGCCGTGACCGTCCATCGATTATCTTCAGGTGAGACGCCCGCGTTTCTCCATCTTCGTTCTCTGAATGGCGGCGGGGTCTTGTGTCCGTACAGCAAGGGTAAACTGGAAGCCGGATACATAACCATTGGCGTGTTTAGGAAGAAAAAGTATATTCAGCGTGCGGAGTGAAAATCAAGGTCATGCTGCCTTTAGGTACTTCTATGCGGTCATGGAAGCCGAAGACGTAGATCCATCATTGGCGCCGACCTTCTGGTATATGGCCGGTGAACCGGGCAGTAGCAGCTTGGGAGAGGCCATGATGT
>NW_003200837.1:0-1164 GCF_000006405.1 Perkinsus marinus ATCC 50983 | reverse complement strand
GAACTCCACGAAAGCGTACGTGCCCTCAGCTGACATCCTCACTTCTCTCACCGCACCAGTCGGCAACGAAGCAGCGTACCTGAGGGAAATTAAACTCAAATAAGTCACTGGCCGACTTGCGCTCACTTCTGCTGGTATTCTGGTAGAGCCGATAAGACGTTGTCGAAGAAGGCCCGTATGTTGACCTGGTTCGCCTGTCCTTGAGCTAGGTTACCCACATACAACTAAGATCAAGAGGCAGTGAGGAAAAATGAACTCGCATGAACTGGATTGCTTACGCTGCGTGATGTTCCCATCTTAGCTGTGATCCATGTGTGTTTCGTCTTCTTTAGCTTCACATTCTTATTTCGACGCTGTTTGTCGGCTTTCTTGGTACTATTCGACTTCTTTCGTATAAGCCCACCCAATCTACTGGGGGTGGATCGCATGGTGTAGCTGTAATCCTCGTTTTTCATAGGTAGACTCCGCATCATCAGTTTGAGCCATGGAGAATATTCCGATCGTAGTGCCCCCTTACCAACCAAGAATGCCAAGTTTTCCACAAATCCTCTCCAATACATATCACGACCTGAAGATGGCTCTCGTAAGGAATACGCCACTTCAGAGCCCATCGACGCTGATGATGCTGCCTTCCCCATGGCCACAATGCTCTGGATAACTTTGGGAAGTGTAGTATTCAGTTCTTTGCAAGAGCACTTGATAGCCATCAGAAGGAGAATCCAAACCGTCGTTGCGTCATTCAAGTCCCACAAAACGAAGCCCGTCAACGACTCCATCACATTCCCCGGGTTATCTCTGCCACGCTCACAGTAGGCTTGGTAGGCACCCGTATCAAGGGAAAATAACGGCTCGAATATAGTGTTGCACCCTGACCGTGCATCTGATACCTCTTCAGACGATGCACGCTCCCTCCACGCGTCATAACAAGCCGTAATCTCTCGGTTACCCGGCTCAAAAACTAATTCGAATATCCTCGTCCAAACTTTGTTTTGAATCGCGTGATAAGTTAATGCCTTACTCCGACCCTGAACGATAATGTGGCTTAGCAAATAGTCCGGAATGTATTGCAGCCGCCCAAAGTCATATGCCACCATCTCATGCTGAAACTGATAAGTCCCACCCATTTCCTGAACGGCGGGTCGTTTTGTTCTCAAATCCGCCCAT
>NW_003210137.1:0-929 GCF_000006405.1 Perkinsus marinus ATCC 50983 | reverse complement strand
TACTACTACGACTGACCGCTTCATTCACTACGACTACTGGCTCTACTACTACGACTGACCGCTTCATTCACTACGACTACTGGCTCTACTACTACGACTGACCGCTTCATTCACTACGACTACTGGCTCTACTACCACGACTGACCGCTTCATTCACCACGACTACTGGCTCTACTACGACGACTGACCGCTTCATTCACTACGACTACTGGCTCTACTACCACGACTGACCGCTTCATTCACCACGACTACGGGCTCTACTACCACGACTGACCGCTTCATTCACCACGACTACTGGCTCTACTACTACGACTGACCGCTTCATTCACTATGACTACTGGCTCTACTACCACGACTGACCGCTTCATTCACCACGACTACTGGCTCTACTACCACGACTGACCGCTTCATTCACCACGACTACTGGCTCTACTACCACGACTGACCGCTTCATTCACCACGACTACTGGCTCTACTACGACGACTGACCGCTTCATTCACTACGACTACTGGCTCTACTACCACGACTGACCGCTTCATTCACTACGACTACTGGCTCTACTACCACGACTGACCGCTTCATTCACTACGACTACTGGCTCTACTACTACGACTGACCGCTTCATTCACTACGACTACTGGCTCTACTACTACGACTGACCGCTTCATTCACTACGACTATTATCCCTCCTCCGCCGCTAGTACCACTACTGCTGGGACTCCCAACTGCTCCCAGCCTGGGAGCAGTAGCATCACGGATACTTCGGGGGACTCGAGGGAGTCACCCGTTAAGGCGAAGACGAGCGAGCGTGGTAAGCACACTGGCTCTTGTCTAGCATCATCATCATCATTCAGAAGTTAACTTGTACTTTTCTGTACAGGCTCCACGGGAATCGTTCCAGTTGGGCGGCGGCCGACTGCCGTTAGAG
>NW_003211718.1:0-1830 GCF_000006405.1 Perkinsus marinus ATCC 50983 | reverse complement strand
TACATAGAGCACACCAGTAGTCATTCCTGCTCTATCGAAGGGATTAATTCGGCCTCGAGACTTCGCAATCGTCGGCTCTCTGACAGTACTTGTCGAAGGACTTCCCAACATGCGATAAACCGTCCTCAAGCGGTCGAGGCAGAGGAAAGCTTCTTTCACTTTATCAACAGCTTTTTCGATAATATACTGTACCGCTTCCGGCTGAAATTCACCGTAAATGTTCCACAACCTGGGTGGGTAGAACATAGCGCCGAGGTAGGGAGCGCCAGTAGAGAATTGTACGTCCCTATAAGAAGCCTGGACTCGAGCCGGATCGCCTAGCGACTCCAACTCGCCGAGATTCACAACCACCCCGCCGAGCTTGATCATGTGAGCTCGCGTTATACCGGTACCAACACCACTGATATAAACGTCCGAATCAGCGAAGATCCTCAACTGCTCTTGGAAGGAATAATCCTCCCATTTCAAGAATACTATATCGCATTTTCCCGAACGTTTGATAGTGTCCAGAATCCTCTGGAACATAGCTCGGTCATCTTGAGTAAACCTCTTATTATCCGTCAGCACGCCACGACACCCCCCAATCGCCCGGTCCGGTATCAAGCGAGTATGAGCAGACATGAAGCCACTCCACGGCAAGATGCCATAGCTGGCCTTGAGCCTCTGAGTGAAGTAATAGAGGGAGTTCTCGAAACTGTATGAGCCCGGTAAAGTTCCTCTCAAATTCAACGACCGATGAGCCATCTTTCGAGAGCCCATAATCACGCGCTGAAATTGATATATTTTCGACGTCATCTTCCCCAACTGGTAGTAATCCCCCCCGAAAAACGTCGGGATGATCTCGTCGGCCAACAAGGCTTCTCCCGGCTGGTGCTTTTCGTTATACACAATCCTCAACGCCGCATTAGCGCGCGCCCCAGCAAAACCAAAGCGTAGCATTGAAATGAACAGAGGAAATATACCATCGTATAGCAAATGACCAGTGTTGTGCATGTAGAGCGAAAAGCCATAGACTGTGAGGCCTTCAATGTACTCCGGCACTTCACCGTAAGAGGAGGCCAGAAATTCTCGCGCCTCGTCGGAGCTGTGAAAGATGTGTATAATTGGGGAGAAACTATCTCCTGTTGGGATGAAAGGAACATCACCCATAAAGAAATCACTGCAATTCGCGAGTACTTCCATAACAGAATCACGAGTAAGCTCTCCATGGCGTAGCAGCGACGTTGCGTCCGTATCTGGGTTCACTGGCCGGCCCAGATAAGGAGCCCTTCGCACTACGGCGGAGGATAGTAAAAGAATATGAAACTTCTCATCTTCAGGAGAATAATAGAAATTGTCGATGATACACGACCGATTGAGAGAACTCCCTGTGCACTGTATGGCAGTCCATAGGAAGTCAGACCTTCCCCTCCTGTCATGCTCTGTGATTATATAGTCGATGCTCTCTGGTCGACCACTGAGTGGATCCACTAGATCTCCGACAGTAACATAATTAGGAACCTCATCTTGGCTCATCCGCTGACCGTAGGGCTCCGCTTGCGGAAGAGGTCGCGGTGAAAATCGTAGGAAGAAGGGCGAGCGCAACCGAGGAGTGGACCCGGGGAGAAGACGTATCAACAGAAACGGAATTAATAAAAGAGTTACCAGCGCCGTTGCACAGATCAGCGGTGTTACTCCATAATCGATCGCCTTCCCTTGGTGTTTCCCCTGAAGACTCCTTCTCTTCTTGAGCATCCATTTAGGAGCGATTGACAGGATAAAGGACAAGGACATCGACATGACCAACTGCAGGGATGAACCAGATACCTACGGCTCGACAGGCAGCGACAT